>NW_028275161.1:22896932-23200313 GCF_013281855.1 Momordica charantia
AAACTCAAACATTTCCACGAAACTTTTTCAATTGTCCCACCAGCCATTGACAAAAGAAGACTTAGATAAAGATGTTAATTGGGTCATTGAAGTCGTCTTTCTTAGCTAAACAAAATAACATCTGCGGAGGATGGTCCATTGAATATAACAAAAGTTTAGATTTGCTTCTCAAATGGTAAAATTCAAAGCTCAAAATATTTGAAAACGAGATTATTTTTCAAACCTCCGCGTGGGAATGTTGGATTATTTTTTTTGTTTGTATTCTTTTGTTTTTCAAGGTCATTGATTTGAAATAATTGTTTTTGGTTCGGATATTAATTTGACTCTTGAAATTCAACTTTATGAACGACTAACATTACTTCAAGAGAAAATGAAAATGATAGAAATTTAGTACTTAGAAAGCAAGGTGAGGCAAAGAGACAATAAATACTCCTGAATTTTTCTAGGATCAAATAGCTAAAGTTAGGATCAAGGTGGGGAAAAAATTGTTTGTTTTAGTTGTGTGGTTGATTTGAAAATTCAACCTCAATTTAAAAAATCTTTTTAGTAATATATTTATAAAATAGGGATAGTTACCCACTAAAAATTTAAATTAAATTAAAATAATGTTAATTAATTTATTGATATTTTTTTTGTATAATTATTATTTTAGAATGTTGTATAATTAATAATATATTATATTTTCTATGTTTTAATTTTAACAAAAATAAAATTAGTTTAAAATTTTATTAAAAACATTTAATTAGACATTTTAAAATTTCAAATTTAAATTTTGAAAATTTTGAAAATATTAAAAACATAAAAATATTTATTTTCAAAATTTCTACGGTTTGGTGTCAAGAAATTTTTAAATGTATTTGATTCAATAAATATGAAAACAAGAAAATCAAGATTGCGAACTAATTAGGTTGTAAACTACGTTTAACGTCATGTATGTGGAACATTTTTTCCCTTCCATCACTTAAAAAAAGATAACTATTAATTAACATAATAAAAAATCCAATCAATTTATAGTTTTTCTGAGTACAACAGGTAGGGGTGAGGGATCGAACTCACAACCTTTTAGTTAGAAATATATGCCAGTTACCGCTGAACTATGTTAGCTTTGGCCAATCAATTTATAGTTACGGGTAGATTAATATTGTCATACAACTAATAAGACTCATATAATATTAAATTATAAATTATCTTATTATTAATGGTTAAAATATGCTTCTCCTCCTAAATACCCGAATGTGGGCCCCCTCTTTTCTTTTTCCTTTTTAGTTTTCTGAGTTAAGAAATACATCTTGTACATATATTCGTAACAGTTTAGTCCTCAAGCTTTAGTGTATGAGGATTAGTTCCTATATTTTCAAATTGATAACAATTTAGTCATTAAAATTTTATTATGTAACAATTTAGTTTTTGTAGTTTAAAATTTGTAATGATTTAGGCCTTATCATGAAATTTTTTGTTAAGTTTCTTACATATGTAGATCGATATATCAATGGAGGACCATGTGTTTTCATAAATTTCAAAGACTAAATCGTTATATGATAAAAATTGACACTTAATTTTGATGAGATTTTAAAAAGTATGGACTAAGTTGTTACAAATGTTAAACTATATATATTAAAGTTCAGAGACTAAATTGTTCCTAATTCAAAGAAACTAAATCATCAAAAAATATAGTTGAGGAACTAAATTGTTACCTTAACGAAAGTAGAATTGTTTTTTAACATTTTATCTCATTTTCTTTGTCATTTGACTAAGAAAAATAAAATTATATAAAAGAAAGAAATCAAAAAGGGCAAAAGCAGTGGTTGAGGAATAAATGTACCAAAGCATGGCAGTATTTTTCGTACATAATTGATTTTCAGAAAATATTTATTCCAAAAAAAAATCGAGGATAAAATCTTTACGCTACTATGATGTTGATATGGAATAACGTAGAACAAGCGGTAAAAATCTTTTTAACGGCATTTAAGTTACAGTACGTGATGTAGTAAAAAAAATAAAGTTACAGTAAGGGTTAATTGAAGCTTTAAAATTTAAAAAGTACAAGAGAAAAATCTGACACAAACGCGTAACTATATATGGACTAAATTTTGATGCCTAGCTTTTCTTTATAAAAGAAAAGTAATTTTTTTTTAATGTAAATTTTTATACAACCACAGCTACTAGATATAGTACTGTATATTTATAGCAATAGCATAAATCTTCATAGCTTCTTTTGGAAGGCATATTGAACTTTTTTGTGGTGGCAATTATTTCATAAGAAAGAGAGATATTATTCTTCAAGCATCATATTTTAATGTTGAAAGGACTTTATTTATATTACCATTTTTTTACCAAAAAAAAAAAAAAAAAGAAAAGAAAAATGAAATTTTGTATGTGTATTTGAATTTGAATTTAAATTTGAGCTCATGAATTTTCCCATTATAGTCAATAAATAATTTTAAATTCATAAATTGAGTTTAGCAACATAGCTTAATATACCACGGAGTATATCCTTTCAAATTTGAAAAGAGAACATTAAATATTTTGCTATACCAATATTTTTTTTGAAATATAAGTTTGTTTATGGGGGAAAAGGATAGAACCTAGAATTAATTAATTTGATTTGATATATATTTGGTGGAGGGAGGGTATAAAAGTCAAAAAGAAAAGTGGAGAAGATGAGAGGATATTTAATCTTTCATTTCAATTAAAGGAGTTGGGAGGAAAAGATACCACATTTGGTTTTTTTCTAGTTCTATGCAATAAGTTTCCACTAGCAAAAATAAAATAAAATAAATATTGGGCTCCATCTGTAGCAAAGGACCAAAAAATCGAATTAAGTTAGAAAATTCAAATAAAGATATGTTTAGTAAATTTTGTTTTTTGTTTTTTTTTCTAAATCATGCTTTTAATAATTTTCTTGGTAATTTAGTCTACCTTCAAAAAAATCTTTAAAATTCTAGTCAATTTTGGAAAATTAAAGTAGTTTCCAAAATTTGATTTGATTTTTAAATTTTGACTAAAGTTCCACAAGTGTGAGAAATTAAACAAATAAAATTTAGGAATAATTAGTTTTTCCATGCTTAATTTTTAAAAATAGATAATTAGAAATGAATTCATGACCTCAAAATAGACACTTCCACCCCTAATGATATCAATAAAAATTAAAATTAAAACTATATATATATATATATATATACACACACACACACAGTCCCTTGTAGTAATCATGAATGTTGGGTCTTGTGATATCATCTATTATGAAGTTTTGTATCCAAGTTCCTAGTTTTGATATGTGAGAGAGGCCAACCTGAATTTATTTTGAGGTACATATTTTCAATCAAAATATCGTGAGTTGGAATTCCGATTATGTTTTAATTCATCGAACCAGGTTTAAATTGGCTTTATCACATGGTTATAGAATATTATGGAAAAAAAAAAGTATTTTTTAAGATGGCGTGAGGAATATGATTGTGTGGAAAAAACAATTCAATACATCATGATTACGTTTGGCCTATTTAAAGCAATTAAAAAAGCACCAAGAAAAGTTAGAAAACAGGTTGATAAGTTATGTTATCACGGCAATATTAAATTCAATTAAAGTTCACAATCAACACCAAAAATCAAACACTATCACAATTTAAATATTATTATGAATAATTAATTATTGTGATATATCAAACTTTATACGTTTTGATAAATAATAATAAAAAAAAGAACTTTAAACGTTAAAGTTATATCTATTAGAATATTATTTAGGTCGAATTTAACCTAACTCAACTAACATGTATTCCCTAATTTTAAGTTGAAGTTCAAATTTTCACCTCACATCCCAGATCCAAGATTGAGCACCAGAGCTGCTCATAACAACATACCAAAAAGAAGAATGTGATGAGTTCATATTCTCCAGATTCGACTCTAAAGCAGATAGTGACGATGAAAGAAAAAGCATAAGTTACCTCGTTCGTGCTCTCGTCTTTCCCGCTACCATCTTAGATGGATGGCCCCCTATCTCTTAAAGCTTCTATGCAACCTATGTAGCTATTTATTGGTGCATTTGCGAGTACAGCTCGATGGTAATTGGCATATATCTCTTACAAGGATAGTGTGGATTCGGTTCATACCTCCACATATTGTACTAAAAGAAATTTAAATTTCTACTCAATGACAATTTTATTTTTCATTTTCAATTTTTTAAAATTAAAATACTTTTTGTATCACTATTTGTTTCGCATCCAACTCTGCAATAATGAGTCAATTTAATATTATAACGAGATAGTGACCTCCCACCCTTGAGTGAACTTATTTCTTCTTAAGCCTAGATACATTTTTTTTTATTCTTCTTCTAAGATGTCTAAGCTTCCCTCCTTAATCTCTTTGATGAAATTTCAAGTTTAATTTAAGAAAAACTAAAAATAAAATTATTGTTAAAGCTGATCTTTAATTTTTGACTTACTTTTTAAAATCATAGTCAATTTTCAAGAGCGCGTTTGTCTACATATATTTTTTTTCCTTTTTTTTTTTTGGAATACATTTTATAGTTTTAAATTTTCATTATAATTCTAAAAAGGAATTTAAATAACTCACCATAAAATCAAATAAAACCGCCAGAAACCAAGTAATTTTTAAAAATAAAAATAAATATGCAATGTGAATTAGAAATCTTATTCGATTCAATACATCCACCTACCAAACTCATCTTTGGTGTTCATCTCAATAAATGTATTATTTTACATTTACCAACATTCATTCATTTCTTTCTTTCTCGTAGACCATGACGCGAAAAAATCAAACCTAGAAAAGAGAAGGTACAAATGTGGATGTGGGTGTTTTAACGAGTTGAGTTACACTCGGTTGGCAAAATATATTTATTTTTTATTTATAGTGTTTGGTTAAAGTTTAGAGATGCGATTTTAACCCACTTTTAAAATTTTAAATAATTAAGAACTTAAAAAAAAAATTATTTAGTGTACGCCATTATATTATTACCAAAATGATAATGCATCATGTCTATAATTTGGTAACAAATAATAAAAAAAAGTGGAAATTTTGACAAGTCAAAGTGACTTGCCCTTTACTTATCTACTTTCTGATAATTTCTCCCTTTTGAAAATAATTCAGTCAGTGGTTACCTTCTGTATAATTGAGGGTAGTAAAGGTTTTGGTAGAATTTTACCCTATAACTTTTTATATATATATAGAATTTAAAAAAAAAAAATCAATCTAAAACAAAATATGTGGGGGGCAATTATACCTCTTTCTTTTTCTCTTATGCCCCCAATTATATAAGTTAAAAGGATTGAATTTCTTCATTTTTTTTTTATCTCCACTAAGTTTTGGAGATTATTTATTTATAACTTTCTTTTACAAAATAACAAAATCTCTTTTTTTTTTTCTCTAGTGACGCGTAAAATACTGCCTTAACAAATATTAAGAAAAAATAGAATAGTATTTACATGCTGAAATCTCTTAATTATATTTTTGGTAGATTGGAGAGAAAAATGTAAAAATAAATAAATGTATTACTCTTTTAAAATGATTTAAATCCTTTTTCTTGGAGTACCTTTGAATTTTGTGGAGGTGGGATTTCTCAAGAAGTTTCCCATCATTTTAATTTTCTCGGAAGACAGACACATTTGTGGTCAGAATACTGCACTTACACGTCAACACAACAATTTAACCACAATTTTTTTCTTTTTATTTCTTGACCAAATAAAAAAAGTTATCATATGAGGAAGAAGGATTTTGACCTCTTACTTTTAATGAAGTAATGTCCCGACGAATCAACCAACTATGATATTTTTTTTGTTTAAATCTTCTTGATTTTTTAAATCAAATTATATGTAGGTTAACCATTCCCTCCTCAACCTATTAAAAATTTGATAATAAAGTAGTAGTACGAAAGTTTAAATTTTCGACCTTATAGAATAAGCAGATACTAATTATTGCTGCTCATGTTAACAAATATTTTTTTATTAATTAATTGCAGTAGATGAGTATTCATTAATCAATATTATTAATTTATTCAATTTAATGTACTAAATTAACTATACTGTTAACCAAGTCATGGTTTGAAATCACTTAATTAATTAATTTAACAAATCAACGCTCCCTGTCTTTCTCCAGAATATTCGTCTCCCAAAATATCAGTAGAAATGTATAATTGAAACTTTCTGAGAATTTAGTTCTACATTAAAAAAAATACTTACCTAATGAACTGAGCTCCTACTTCCTACTAACGTGGCATAATTTCTAGTAGTTTAAAAATTTTAATAAGATCTATTTATCTATTAAATATATATATAAATAAAAATACACTAGATAAAAAAAAGAGTAGAAATTTATTCTAATGGTCTCCTAAAAAAACTTTAAATATATAATTTTTTTTAATGGAATCATAGAAGAAAGAAATCTAGCTCACCTTAAATATAATTTTATTGGTTAAAATATATATTTTCAAAATTGGAAGAATTAAAAGGAATTAGAATAATATAAAATACGGACATTTGCCAAATAATGCTATTTTTTTTACCAATTTTACTGAGAAATGTAAGCATTTTACAACTATTTTTATTTTTTACTACTCAATCTTTTAGAGATATCGAAAACATGTAATTATATTTTTCTTCCTTAAAAGTAAAAAATGAAAAATGAAGATATTATCTTAAATTTATTGTTAGGTTTTTATAAACTCGAGCCTTCTAAAATTATTTTTGTCTCGTTTGTCATTTTTTAAATCGTTTCGAAAACCTTGATTTTTCTGTTTCATTTATTCAAAAAGTATAGAAGAAGATACAATAAACAATTACAAACTAGTTATGTTTTCACTTATCAAAAAACAGCAATAAACAAAGAACAAAGAACATAAAAATAAAAAAATAAACGTTGCTAGCGGAATTCTAATTTCTACCAAAGCGACAATTCCCGGATTTGATCTTTCTAAATTCTAAAGGACACGTAGAATAAATTAGAAAAAGGGGTGGAAATATCTGAGGGGTTTGGTTTAGCAAAGCGGTTTGTTGGACATCGCCGCCCGAGACGGTGTCGTGTGGTGCGGGCGGAGCGGGGCCACGTGGGCGGCAGGTGCTGCGGTGGCGCGGTGCATGTGCTGTAGCGAAGTGTAATTCCTCCACCTCCAGCTCTACCTCCACGTCAGCCGCCTTCGGTTTCCGTGAAACTGCTTTTCGTGACGGTGGCTCTCCCATTGCTCCGGCAATCCGCCCGAGGAAATCGTTGCCCTAATCGCCGCCACTCCTCGATTAACTTTATCACGTTATCTTTAGTCTCGGATAGATATCTTCTTATTAGATAAAGTTTTAATAATAGTTCGCTGATTCTGGTCCATTACTATTTTTCTCTAAAATAATTAAAATTTGAAAATTTGTTTAACTGAGAGATAAGGATGAATCCTCTTTTTTGGAATTTGTGTCTGTGTTTATTATTTATTTTAACATAATAAATATGGGTATCAACATTTGAATATTCGAGGTAGATATTATTTATCACTTTGCCACAATTTGATCATCTAATTATTTTTAGTATACCAAATATAAGGTGAGCTTTAAACATCCAATTTTAAGAAAATAAGTCTTCGAAGCTATATTTATATGGATTTCTAAACTTTATTTGATGGAGGGTTTTAAGTCCAATAAAATAAGGGGCTATGTGGCAATATTATTTTCTTGCTAATTGATATTGCTACTTCTTTATTAGGTGGACGAATGAGAGAGGGTTAAAAATCTGAATCAAATGTAATACATCGGTGATCGTTTAATAGGTTAAATAAACATTTTCAAAAATATTATATCATAAATATGAAATGGTAGATTTTAAATTAGTTAAATTATGATTAATGCATATTTCTTTACTAAACTTTTTTTATATGGTTATTTAAATGTCTAGTTAAAACAAATATTCAATATAATTATCTATGTTTGTCTAATAACATGAAATCACGACATTTTAATCAGAATACATACGTTAACCAATTGAATTATGATTATTAATATATCTAATATGGTAAAGTCATACAGAAGGTTTAAATCAACCAATATAACTTAATTAGTTGAGATACTTATCTCGAATTAAAAAGTGTGAGTTCGGATCCTCACTCACATGTCATACCTAAAAAAAGTTTAAATCAACTCATGACGGTTCGAAAATAAAAACTCAAATTAAAAAAAAAAACAAGAGAGAGATGAATTAAAGATGAATATACCATCACTCAACCAAAAAACTTAAATTGATGAGTTGAGTAAATTTAACTTATTTGTAGATATTTAACATAAATATCAAATTAAATGAAGTGAAGAAAAAAAATTGTACGAATTTGATGTTAGATGAAAGGACAAATTCCAACAATAAACGTTTTTGGTTGTCCCCGCTCTAATTAATATATATATATATATATATATATATATATATACATTATTCTCATTCTTATGGGTAGATGGTGAAAATAAGTCTAAAAACATGAACACCCAATTAATGAATCTAAAATATTTTGATTGGAAAAATGTATATTAATCAATTGAAATATGTTGTTTAGGACATAAATAAATTTTAGAATCACTATCTTCCACGTGATCATTGTATCATATATTTTTTTTTCATCTCAATTTTAAGGGTAAAATCAATGGAATGATAATTTTAAAACAAGTCTGAAATTTAAGCATAAAAATGACACAGTTCAAGAAGGTTGATGAGTATTTAGGAAGTTTTTAGCTGAATAGTTCTAGAACTCTTTGAGGGACCCACAAACAATTACTTCCAGACAAGATTGCCGTTTACGGCTGGGGGAGTGAGGCACGGCAGTCAAACGGGAGATATTTATCTGTTACGATATTTACTTTTTTTCAGGCGGCGTAAATGGTTCACGTGAACGGCAGCCGTTTCCGTTGCCTAAAATTAATTATTTCATTTAAATCCTCTTAAATATTTATTCTAAAATTTTGCTAATTTTAAAAGTTCTGCTGCGATGGTATGCGAAAATTTCTGATACTATACCTGTTTTCTTTAAATACATGCGAGGTATTCCAACCCAGCATTATTTGATCGTACTTGTTTCGTATTTATTAAGATATTCAAATAATTTTACTTTTAAATTTTCCCCGTCCTTTTCACCTGACATCTCATTGTACAATTTTTTCTTCGCTCCATTTAATTCGATGTTCAATGTAAAATACCTAAATTCATTTAAGTTGGAATTCATTATTTCATTGAGAAAAAAGAAAAACTCAACTCCTCGTTTCTACCTGTCATTAAACTTAATTCATCCATTTATTCCAACACCTTAAAAGTGTATATAATTCTTAAAATTTTTAATTTTGTATCGAATGATATTATTTTTTTTAATTAAAAGATCTAATAGTTTATAATTTTATTATTCACAAAACTGAATTCAAAAGCTTGATGGTTACAACATTTAAAATTCAGAAAAAATTTAGGATCTATTATTTACAATTTAACATAGGTAATATATGATTTTGACTCCATGAAATTTTGTGAACAATAGATTATAATACAAGGGGGCATGAAAAAGAAAAATGATAATCTCTTAAATATAAACGATTTTATCAATCAAGTGGGTCAAATGGTAAGGTGTTATTTAAAATTTGAGTTGTTTGGTTGAGAAAGAATCAACCCTCGACTTTAGTATTGGAGTTTCAAAGATTGAAATCGTCTTTCCTAAGTAAATTAATTATTTCCATCTTTGATTTTAATTCCCGCTAACATGTAGATAAGGAAGAAAGTTAGTGTAGGAATTTAATCATATCATAAATAATTTTAAACAGAAAATGATTTTGTCAAGAATAAGACTAAATTATCAATAATACCCTTCAACTTTGTCAACAACTCAAAATTTTTTACATTTCATAAAATATTTTAAAAATATCATCAATATTTTTATTAGAAAATTTGTGAGTTAGAATTTAAAGGACGCGTGACATGTAAATTAACATTTTAATTTTGTCGTATATTGTCTACCCACTTTTAAGAATCTTTTGATATTTTATCCATTTGACTTATAGGTTAATTTGCGTATTAATAATTTTTGTTCAAAGTTGAAGAATTTAGGAAAAGAATGAAGTTGAGAATCCGCATGGCGTGTTATTGTTAAAAGAAGGATTATTAGGTTGATTTTCGATGTGATTACGTTGATAAGAAGGGACGAGTGAGGAGTAAGAAGAAAATAGTGGAGCTTGGAGTTTTGTTAATTAAAATTTAGGGAGAAGCCAAAATAAAAGAATGGCCAAGCATAAACAAAATAAAAGGAAAAGGACAGTAATGCAGAAGGCAGGGAGACCATTGAAATCGCCCTTCCCAACCGATACAAAAATTACAATTTACGAAAAATGAAAAAAAGGCGAAATTCAATGCCAAGTCAGTGGGCCCCGCAACGGACTTCAAATCTTACATTTATATTTAGTTAAATCATCGAATACCAAATCCAAATAACTAAATTAAAAAGAAAAAAAAAAAGGGAGGAGAATCATTGAACACAACACAGAGAGGATAAAATTGGAAGAGACCGGAAAAAAGAAGAAGTAAAACAAGAACGAAGAACAAGACGACCGGGAAACGGAAATTGAAATGGAAATGGGTTTTCTAATCTAAACCCTCTCTTTACTCGCCACGTGTCCTTGTCTCTTTCTTCCCCTGAAACCCTACATTTCAAAATTCCAATGGGCCCCACCTCCTCTGCCCCTCTTTTTAAACTCCCTCCCATTTCACGCCACTTTCACATCATCGCCATTTCCCTTCTTCTGCCTCTCTCTCTCTCTCTCTCTCTCTCTCTCTCTCTGTGTTTTCTTCCATGGAAGGTTTCACCGATAACAGAAAGCGAGTCCGCGGCGAGTTCGACGACTCGCCCGCCGATTCGTCCGAGTCCAAGCTCGCACGAGTTAACTCCGAATCGAGATTATTGGCTACGCCATGCACCACCAAGGCCAACTGTAATGTTAACTCCTCTAAGTCGGAACAGGGAGGTTCCGGCGCCGGTGGTGCGATTATTGATTTGGCGGGGCCGGAGGAGATTCAGGACGAGTTGCTCGATATCCTCGAGGATTCGGAGCGCGACGCGGCTATCCAAGGCCTGGAGCTCGACTCTTTCATCAGAAGCTTCGAGGAGGAGATTCAGCCGCAACCGCCGAGTGTTGAACCGTCGTCGGGTGAGAACGAGTCTCCGCAGGCGGAACTCGGATATCTGTACGAGGCGTCGGACGATGAGCTCGGGCTGCCGCCGACGGGGAAGATGGAGCCTGAGGCCGTTGGTTTTGTTTACCCTGCTTCTCCTGGTGTGTTCGAGTTGGGGGGGAACTTAGGGTTTGGAGACGAGATACCGTGTTACGACTCGTTCGAGTTGGGAATCGGCATTGGGCCGAACGCGGCGGAGGAGAATGGGTTCGTACCATTGGGGGGTTTGTTTGATTATTCGGACGCACCGTTTTGGCCGGAGTCTTTGCCGGCTTTGTAGAGACGTTTCGTTTTAACTTGCAAATGCGGGAGGTGGTTTCGACGTGTCGGTGGGTGGGACCCGACCTGTCGTCGTTTCCAACTTTCAAGTTTTTAGGCTGTAAATCCGAAAGGGCGAAAATACAAAATCTTAGAATAGAATTGCACAATTTCCCAAAACCAAAAAAGAAAGGTAGAATGATTCTTAATTTTACCTCTGTAAAAAACACCATCTTTGCAACTCAACTCTCAGTTTTTCTCGTTTTATTTGGGTTTAAATCTCATTTTACTTGAGAAATTCTCAATATTATTTTGTTTTAAAAATTTATAATCTGCATGTGAACTTTAAATCTTAGGAAGAGGTAAGAAAAGTATTTTTGTTTAATTAAGGTATATGGGTACTTCCTTGGCACTTCAAATCCTTGATAGTCACATATTTTAAGAATTATTAATTTCTATGCATTTTTTTGACATCAATACTAAATATTACATGGTGTAAAGATGGGTTGACAAGACGTGTGCTTAGTCTGGACACTCAAAAATATTTAAAAAAAAAAAGAAAATAAAAAATCAGACATAATACTGTTGGGGCAAAACTGGGGATTAATTGGACTGTGGGTTTCAGAAAGAGACGGTACACGATGGTGCTGAATGTTTATGTATGGTGTTCTTTACTTTAAAACCACGAGATTTTTTTGTTCTTTTTTTTTTTCCAACTATGCATCACTCACCAAACTCAATAGACTTTTTAGGAGTATGAATTTGAAAAGTTTTAGGTCGTTGAAAATTATGTCGAGACTGAGAGACGTTTAATTCGTCGCTTTTTGAAGTTTTGGGATTATCCCGTGGATTAAAACTTTCATTTCGTCAGATTTTGGATACTAAAATAAGGGTATGTTTGTCATGCAATTCAAAATTGTTTTTAGTTTCAGTCATCTAAGCATGCAAATAACTTTTCTTTTTTACCTTTTTTTTAAAAATATATTATATTAAAAAGATTGAAAATAATGAATACAATCCTACTTTCCTTTGATATCTCCACCAACCAAACCTAAATTTTTATATATGATATTTTTCTTAAAATGCCATATTATAAATAGAAAATTTTGAAATAGATTTACGGTCAAAATTGACTATTTTTAATCAGTTTTATGGTACACTGTTGTAGCATCTACATTGATCTTAATCCATCTCCTATCAGTCGGAACATTCAAATTCAGGTTATTATTTTGTTCTCTCTCATAATGCCTCCATAATTCCTTTACATAATTCATAATCCAGTCCTTCCGAAATTGAGTATCAGGGAGAGTTTGACATACCTGATTTTTCTATCATTCCAAATGGGCCAACAAGTAACGCCAACAATTTCAGGCTCGGTCCTTAAGAGGGAATCAAACAAATATAGAAATCTGTCTTGGGTACTGTTCTTGAACTCCATTGTTATATTAATATTGTCAATTTCTCCATTTAAAAGGTCAATTTGAAGTCAAGCCCGTAAATTTAATACGGTCTTAATTGTCATAAATATTGATGAATTGTTATCTATAGAGATTAAATAGTAACAAACTAAAGGGACTGAATTCTTGCTTTAAATAAAAAATTATTTTTTAACCTAAGTTTTAATTGGTTTGTTTGTTTTGTTTTATTTTTTTTTTTTGGAGAAAGAAGTTTTAATTGATTAATGAGGGTTGAATCCTCATTTTTTGACCAACTAAATAAATTTTTTTCTTATTAAAAAAAACTATATAATTTTTGTTAAGACGTGGACGGCATAGGCATTTCGGGACATGAAAGTAATTTGATAGTATATTTGATGTGACGTTATTAAGAAAGACTCTCTATATTTTTAAAATTTTCACAGGCGGAGGAGAAAGTGACATATTTGTTTGGGAAAAGGGTAGCAACGAGTTTTTTATTTTTATTTTTTATGATAATGAAATTCCTTTCTTTCTTATTGATCAATAAATTTACCATTCTTAAGTCGAGAATGTAATATAATATATTAAAAAGATTGCCTTTTCAGAAAAAAAAAAAAGAAAACAAAAGAGATTACTTGGATGCAATTTCAAAATTTTATTTTCATATAAATTTGCTTGTTTTTTGAGAAAAAAAAGTCCCAAAACAGAGCATAGCTATAATTGATATATATCTCGTTCCGAGTCCGATTCCTCACAACACATATTGTAATAAAAAGAAAAAAAAGAGCAGGTCGAAATGAAGCCCAAAATTGGGTTTGAAACAAAATTTGAAGCCCGGCCCACTAATAGGTGAGCAGAAGCATGGATGGATCTGGACATGTAATTAATGCCCCATTATTTGATGAGCCAATCACTTTGAAGTGTGAAAACGAGCTTCAGCGGTAATTGGTATATACCTTCAACCATGAAGTTGAGAATTTGATTTCCCAACCCCACATGTATTAAGATAAATACCATGTGCTTGAATTATTATTATTATTATTATTAATTTTTAAGTACAACATATTGGAGGGAGGATTCGAACTTACAACTTGATTGGAGGTACATGTCAATTATCTTGCTTTCACTTATAAAATTTAATTAAATAGTACTATAAATCGAGTTTCATAAGATCAAATTTATGTAATATAATTTTAACGGCTAGTAAAATTAACAACACATGTCCCAGATAAACAAACACACGTACCAAATGTAAACTCACACAATACTAATATTAACCACGGTTACACAAGAACCTGTCAAACATTTGAACTAAAAAAAATCCTATTAAACATGCCAAACATACTTAACTTCATAGTATCGATTAGTAAACATAAACTTCACTTCTTAACCACGGTTACACAAGAACCTATTAAATATACTAAACATACTTAACTATGGACTATCGGTTTAGTTCGATTTCGATTAAAAATATTGTTTGAACTTTAAGCAATTAATTCCCATATCTAACACTTTATTACATACCATGTATCTGTTTTTTTACAGTAATACAACCACATCAATAAGATAAGAATGAGTGATGTACAAGCTGTGAATCTTTCCATATAAGAATTCAATTTGGGTATAAATGAAACAGAAACAAAATGAATTGACCAGACTCCATGAAAATGAAGCCTCTAAACATGTTTTATCTCATCTTATTTCTTGCTTTTGAATCAAATATTATGAAGTCATGTTTCGCAGGGCGAAGTGGACAATTTCCAGGGTCCCCCTGGGAAGTGAGCATTTTTAACTATATGAAGGACGCGGAACTGGTGATTCACTGCAAATCAAAGGACGACGATCTAGGCGAGAAACACATCGCGGTCGGGAACCACTACTACTGGATGTTTAAAGAAAATTTTTGGCAAACCACGCTGTTTTGGTGCAATTTTTGGAGCAAATATGGGCATGCTAGTGGTGAAGTTTTCTGGCCAGAGAAAGGAAGCTATATTACTGATAGATGTTCAAAAAATACCTGCAATTGGGCTGCTGTTGAACAGGGAATTTACTTGGCAAATACTCCTCTCAAGCAGTTGGAATTTATGTACCCTTGGCAAAGATGATATGTCAAAATCCCCTCTCCCACCTCTCATTTCAATCCCTTCAACTGATCATCACATTTGGGGGTGGGATATGTTTTGCGTTTCACTAAATAAATATATCGAAATCGTGTCCGTTTAATCTTTAATCTTTTGAAATTCTCAATTATTCTCGTGATCATTTTTTATGGACACATTTCATATACTAACTAAAAGTCGGGGAGGTTCAAGTCAGGTAGATTTGAACCTCCCGATCTCTAGAATAGATATGTAATACTTAACTAGTTGCTCGTGTGTATAGGAATGCATTATTGATGATACATGAATCATATGAATTTTGTATTCTGATATAAAATGTAAGAAAAGTCAATGAGTGTCATTTGCCACTAAATATTATTTTGGTGCATTTATTAAAATACAGAATTAGCACACATCATGTTGTTGTTCATTTTCTAAAATTAGAGCGTTTTCCATTTTAAAACAATTGATAAGTTTAAGAATATTATAGAAATCTATAAAATTTGAAGTATTGTTTGGCTCTCGACTTTGTCTAGGTTTATTAAAATTGGGTTTGTCAAATTTAGGACGTAAAAGTTTTAATTCGTTAAGAATATGTTTGGAAAGTACACACAAGAAGATAAGTTACAAATTTTTTATATTTTGAGATAATTGACCTCATCTATAGATCATTCTCCTTGCAAATCGAACATTATAATTTATGTTTGGTCTACAAATTTATAATTTATTAGTGACTTGAAACAAAATTATAATTTATTAGTGACTTGAAGGTGGGTGTCTTGATGCTAGGTGATAATTTTAAAAAATTAATAAATAGTAAATAAAAGATGACCTTCCTACGATCAAGTTTATGTAAAATAATTTCTATGTCTAGGAAAGCTAACAACCTCGTAAGTCATGGATGAAAACACACGTACCATTACAATGTATCTACCATATTTTTGAACTGGAGCGCCTTTATTTAAAGCGGTTTTTTGTATGTCTCTCACATATATTAATTAAGTTCTCCTTCTTCAAAAAAAAAATAAAATAAAATAAAAATAAAATAACACATGTACCAACGATAAACTCATTTCTTGACCCAGCATAACTTACACACAAGAACTTTGTTAAGGACAATACAATGGTACCCAAGTACACCCAACTGTCTCCACACTAGTAATATTTTCTATTTTTAACATTTAATGGAGATAATTGTTTCCCACCGATCTTCGTTTTGAACAAAATGACACTTTGTATCTTACCTTGAATAATCCACTATTTTCTTGTCCGCTTTTGACATAAACCTCACGTTTTACTTTTAGTTTCATCCAAACAACCTCGTACCAAAAGATCTAATTGTCATCGTTTATATACCCATAATCTTCTTCTTATTCGACCAATGTAGGACTCCGGTCGCGTTCCCAACAAACCTATATGACTCGACTTCAAACTATCACTTTAGTTCGGTTTGAGCATGATTATAATCAACTTAAGAGCAACAGCTTCCCATATGTAACACCTTATTTCCTATTATGTATATGTTTTTTACATGAATTCAGTCACACCAATAAGGTAAGAAAGGGTGGTGATCTACAAGTTCTGAATCTTTCCATTATTGAAATTGAAATTTAGGTATATATATGAAACAGAACCAAAATGGGTAGACCAAACTCAATGAAAATGAAGCCTCTAAACATCTTTATTTGTTTCATCTTATTGCTTTCTTTGCTTAGTTCATGTTTTGCTGGAGAGTCTGGACAATTCCCAGGTGGAACCTGGGAAGTGAGCATTTATAATTATCAGAACGACTCGAGTCCGGTGGTTCACTGCAAGTCGAAAGACGACGATGTCTGGGCGAGCACGTCATCGAGGTCGGGGACCACTACTTCTGGATGTTTAGAGAAAATCTTTGGGGGACGACATTGTTTTGGTGCAAGTTTAGCAGCAAGTATGGGCATGCTTCTGGTGATGTTTTCTTTCCAGAGAAAGGAAGTTTTCTTAGTGATAGATGCATGGAAAATACCTGCATTTGGGCTTCTATTGAAGACAAGGGAATTTTCTTGGAAAATACTCCTATCAGAGAGTTTCAATTGGCGTACCCTTGGCAAAATTGATGTAACAAATAAATATCCCCTCATTGAGTGACTTGTACTTTTTCCTTTTGGAGGTGGGATATGTTTTGCTTTTGACTAAATAAATACCTCCCATTCCATCTAATTTTTCAATGTAATCCTTAATCGTTTTAAAGTTATCAATTTCGAGTTATACTATTCCAAAAAAAAAATGACATATCAAGATAAATAATTCCGACACACTTCTTAGATTTATTTATGTGCTTTGAAGGAGCTATATTGAGGTGAAAATCTCATGTACGGTTTGGTAATATAGCGATGAGAATAGTGATGATTATTGCCAACTATGATTATCTAACAATTGGACTGCGCAGTTGATATATAGTTCAGGCTTAATCAAAATATGGTCTTTGGGGTGGAATTTGTGGCGTCAATCTATGAGGTTTGTTATTTTTCTAATTTCTTCATTAGCAGAAATGAGATAGATTACCTCTTTATTTACCATATGGAGACGAAGAGTTAGTAGCAAGTTATCAAATTATCGAGTATTTGGATATCAAATTTGGTTTATTTTATGTAATGTACTTTATCTGTTAGGTTATCGGGGAGCATTTTACCAGAGATTTCTATTGTATCAATCTACCATTGTTCAATTGAAGCATACTTTCATATTAATTTCATACTAACTAAAAAAAAGTGTAGATTATGAGAATACATGAATTATCCAATAAATTTTGTATTTTGAGGTTATATTTGAAATGTACAAGAATATAAATTACAAAAATTTGTATTTGTATAATTTATGGATGGTCTACAAAGTTTATAATCTATTAGGGTCTTGAAAATAATTTTTGGGGATCAACACTCGGTGTGTTTTTAAAATTAAATTTCTCCCGTATTGGTGGGCAAAGTGACATATTTGTATGGGAAAATATGGTGGCAAGGAGAATTTTCTAACTAATATACTCTCGGAAATTCCTATATTTTTCTTAATTTAATTGATGAATGAATTAATTTACGGAGAGTAATATACAAAATTTAACTATTCTTAAAAAGATTATTTCGATGAAATTTCAAATTCTTATTTTCATATAAATTTACCCATCTCTTTCAAATAAAAATTATTAATTAGAGATTTTAATTCTTTAATATATCTATATATATATATATATCGTTTTTCATTTTTTAAAAAATATAATTAGGATTAAGTTCATTTTTTCAAACTATTGATAAGTTTTAAAGATTGTATTTAAAACTTCTAAAACTGTAAAGTATTGTTTGGCTCACAGCTTTATCTTGCTTATTAAATTTCACTTTGTTTGAGTGTAAGATGAAGAAAGTTTGAGTTGGTTAAATTACATGAACGAAAGATCGTTAATTTATCATATTTAATTTATGAGTTGATAATTTGTAAAAATATAATACACCATATTATAAAAGACGAGTTTAATAAGATCAAATTTATGTCATATTTAGTTTTCTTGACTAGTGAAACTAATAAAACTCACATGTCACGGGACATCGATATTCAAACACACATTACACTACTTATAATTACCACATTACAGTATTAGAATCTATTAAAAACTTATAATACTTAGCCTCAGACTATTGGTTTAGTTTGATTTTGATCGAATTCTTTTTAACTTCAAATCAACAAGTTCCAATATATAGCACCTTATTATTTACCTGCTATATGTATCTATTTTTTCACATTAATGCAACCACATTTATTTGGTAAGAAAGAAAGGGTGACATGTACAAGGTGTGACTTTCCATATAGGAACTAAATTTGGGTGTATATATGAAACAAAACCAAAATGGATTCACCATAAACTCCATGCAAATGAAGACCCTAAGCATCTCTTGTTTCATCCTATTGCTTGCTTTGGAATCTAACATTATTAGGCCATGTTTTGCAGGTGACTCTAGACAGTTTGCAGGGTCCCAATGGGAGGTGAGCATCTTTAATTATCTGACCGACTCGACTCTGGTGGTTCACTGCAAGTCGAAAGACGACGATTTGGGCGAGAAGGTGATCGGAGTCGGGGGCCATTACTCGTGGTCGTTTAGAGAGAACTTTTGGCGATCCACGTTGTTTTGGTGCAACTTTAGCAGCAAGTATGGGCATACTTCTGGTGAAGTTTTCTGGCCAGAGACTGAGAGTTGGCTATGTGATAGGTGTGAGAATAATAACTGCATTTGGGCTGCTAATGGAGATCACCAAGGCATTTCCTTGAGAAATCCTTCTATTGGGGAGTACGAATTGAAGTACCGCTGGGAAAATTGATGTCAAAATTCCTCCTCTCCTCTACAGACCCTCATTTCAGTGACTTCGACTCGACACAGTTGTTTATTTTCTTCAATTTTCTTCTTTTTTTGGAGGTTTGGGATATGATTTGCTTGAGCTAAATATATTAAATGAACCGTGATGATTCTCCATGGAGTCCATATTCTTCTAAATTCTCAACTAGATATCATCTGATATGTAAATTTCATATTGGATCTTTCCTTTTCTTTTAGTTCAACAAATTACCTTTAAGATAAATGTATAATGAATTAACTAGTTAAGATATGTTCTATGTTTGCATAGAAACATACCTTAAAAATTCATGAATAATGTATTAACATATTTTTTTCTCTTTGAAAAATTTTATGAACATAAGGTCAAATGCAAAGAAGTTGTCATTTGTCACTAAATATCTAAATTTAAATACAGAAATAAGCCTAATATGTAACATCATATGGAAATGAAATTAGTTATAAGAACAATGTTTTAAAAAATTCATAAGTTTAGATTATTATTGAAACTTTTAATTAAATAATACTTGTGTGTTTGACTACATTTTCTTAAAATAATTTTAATTATATATATCTGTGGGTTCCTAGACATTTAATGACATAAATTTCATACAAACATGCATTTTTCTTTTTTGGCGACAAAACACAACTTTAAGGTCAAGTTTAAATTATTGAGCTAAATATATTATATGGTCCGTGATCTTTGTGTTTGGTTACATTTTTTTAAAGGATACACAACTTTTTGAGACAAACATGCATTGGAAGTATATTAAATAGTAAAATTTTGTATTTCGAGGAATTTTATGAGCATATATAAGGTGAAAAAAAAAATTAAATGAGACTAGGCCTAACATAATACTAAAAATAATCAAGGTGTGCGTTGTAATTAAATATCTAGATGATTCAGTTAAATAATGAGATTGGGAGTGTGTGTTTGGGAGTGGTGGTAGAATTAGTGATTTTGAAAAATAAAGATTTAAAAATCACCGCCCAAGTGATACCATAAAAATTGATTTTAAGTGATTTAAATTCAATTTTTTTAATTTGTAAAAAATGATCCATGGAAATAGGGGTGATTTTGATAATGGTAAAAGTGGTTTTTTTAGATAATATTATTTGAATTAGATTTCCTATTCTTGTCTTAGGTTTGTATCAAAGAATTCAATTCAACAAAATCGTATTGGTTATTAATTCTCCCTATTTTCTCTCATTCTTGAAAGTTAACAATTTTGTCATGTCAAAATCACTCCCAAACACGCTCCTATCAAAATATAAACTCGCACTTTTTCTTAACCAAGGTTACACAGGAACCTAATAAAAAACTTATCATACTTAGCTTCATGCTATGGATTTAGTTTGGTAATCTTTTAACTTGAGAGCAACAAGTTCCCATATAGCACCTCATTACCTACTATGTATCTGTTTTTGTACATTAATACAGCCACATCTCTATGGTAAATGATGTAAAAGATGTGACTTTCCATATAGGAACTGAATTTGGCTATATAATGAAACGCAGAACCAAAATGGGTTAACAAAGCTCAATGAAAATTAAGCCTCTAAATTACATGTTTTGTTTCATCTTATTGCTTGCTTTGGAATCTAACATTATTAGGTCATGTGTTGCAGGACCAGGTAAACAATATCCAGGGACCCCTGGCAAGTGACTATTTGTAATGATCAGAAGGACTCGAGTCTGGTGGTTCACTGCAAGTCGAAGGACGACGATTTGGGCGAGCACGTGATCGAAGCCTGGGGCCAGTACTACTGGACGTTCAGAGAAAACTTGTTTGAAACAACACTGTTTTGGTGCAATTTTAGCAGCAAGTATGGGCATGCTTCTGGTAAAGTTTTCTGGCCAGAGAATGATAGTTGGCTATGTGATAGATGTGAGAATAATAACTGCATTTGGGCTGCTTCTGGAGACCAAGGCATTTACTTGGAAAATCCTCCTATGAAGGACTCTGAATTAATGTACCGTTGGGAAAATTGATGCCAAAATCTCCACTCTACAAACCTTCACATTTGAGTGCGATGGAAGTGCATGGCATTATGTTTTGATTTCAAGTCTCTTATCTTTTAATTAATTCTCAATCTAGTTCTTAATCTTTTAATTAATTCTCAAGTACTAGAGATCGTTCGGGAGGTAAATTTCATACTTGAATCCATTTTTTAACTTCGTTGAGGTTGGGTAGTGGAATTAGAAACCCCATAAGTATTCTGCATATTTTTCATTGTAATGGATTCAACATCAATTCATTTAAATTCTCGAACACCAAGAATAAAAGAAAATTTGAGCAGAAGGGGACCTTTTGATCAATTTACAAAAACAATCCTATCACAAACTATATTTATCACTAATTAATAACAAAGCGGAATAGACTATTCCTCGATCCAAAAACCTAAACTAATTAGTTAGATAAATTTAATTCATATATATAGATTCTCATCATTAATATATATATATATATATATATATATATATATATATATATAAAATTTATGCGAGTTTTTGTTTCTTGGTGACCATCTTTTTCTACATGATTACTGTCATGATTTTATCAGACTTATTCAATTTGATTTGTGAGGTCTAGGAGGAAGAAGTTTGTGTTAGTTAAATCTATATGTTTGAATTGTACAATAAGATATAAATTATAAAAATTCAAGTTTGTGTAATTTATATTAATTTGTGAGTGTTAATAATTTGTAAAAAATTTAAGAAATAGCTAGATGAGTTTTATATTTATTTTGTGTAAGATGAGGATGAGTAAACAAACACACGTACCAAAGTAATTACACAAGAACCTATTAAAAACTGACTATAATTAGCTTCAAACTATAGATTTTGTTTGGTTTGATTCAATTCACAATATTTAATTTTATAGCATGAAATCCCCATATATTGCCTTACTTACTACATACAATATATTTGTGTTTTTACATCATTACAGCCGCATCAATAAGGTAAGAAAGGGTGATGGTACAAGCTGTGAAACTTTCCATAAAGGAGTTCAATTTGGCTAATATATATGACACAGAACCTAAATGGATTGACCAAACTCCATGAAAATGAAGCCTCTAAACATATTTTGTTTCATCCCATTGCTTGCTTTGGAATGTAACATTATTAGATCATGTTTTGCTGGATCGTATATACAACTTCCAGGATCCGAATGGAGCGTGGTCATTTTTAATTATCAGAAGGACCCGATCGATCTGGTCGTTCACTGCAAGTCGAAAGACGACGATTTAGGCGAGCACATCATCCGACACGGGGGCCAGTATAACTGGTCGTTCAAGGAAAACTTTTGGCGAACGACACTATTTTGGTGCAATTTTTGGAGCAAGTATGGACATGCTTCTGGTCAAGTTTTCTGGCCAGAGACACAAAGCTGGCTCTCTAGTAGATGTGAGAATAATATCTGCGCTTGGGTTGCTGCGGGAGATGATGGAATTTCCTTGGCAAATCTTCCTACTAAGGAGATAGAATTAATTTATCGCTGGGGAAAATGATGTAAGAATTCCCTCTGATGTAAAAGTCCCGACTATTTAAATTTAGTAATATCGAAAAAATAACGTTGGGAAAGTTTATAATTCTTGTGTAGTGTCGTGCTCCTCTACAAACAACCCTCATTTCAGCGTGGGACTTCAATTCAAACACCACAGTTGTATTTGTTTCTTCATGGTGGATCAAATACTTAAAATAGGGTTAAATTTGATTTATTTTTCTTTTTGAGGAATTTTTATGATGAACATAAGTTAAAATAAAAAAGTCAACATGTCTCATTAATTTGACGCTAAATATCTAAATGGTTTTATTTAAATACAGAAATAAGCGTAACATATCACATCATATTCTCGTTCATTTTCCAAATGAAGTTAGCATAATTAGAAGAACATTTTGTTTTTCAAACATTTGATAATTAATTAAGTTTAAGATTATTATTGGAGCTTCTAGCTACAACTTTAAGAATCGTTTGGCTCAAAGCTTTGTTTAATTAGGTTTATTTAATTTGGCTGGTCCATCAAGTCCAGGATAAAAAAGTTACAAAAATTTGAGTTTGTGTAAATTGTATTTGGTCTATGAGTTTATAATTTATTTGAGACATGGAAATAATTAGACAGTATATTTGATTTGACATAATTAATATGGTGAGTTTGATGAAACTTCTAATTTATTCACTTTTTTAATAAAATATTTTTCTTGTTGTAATAAAAAAGAATATATTTTTTTCTTAAAACCACTTTTTATAAATTGGTTTTAATTAAAATACTTGTATGTTTGGTTTTGGTTATATTTTCTTAAAAGTGATTTTAGTCGCAAATTTGTTTGGTGGTCTACCTCTAGAAGTGAATTATACAAATGATAAATTAACTATAAAATTATTTTAAAATTAAAGTGATTTGATTTTGATCCATCACTTTATAATCTCCTTTTTAATAATCAATTTAAATTGATTCTTTAAAAATAATTATAAACAAGTTTGATTCTTATAAAAGTAATTTTTATTTAGTACCAGATCCTTAGAATCTTGACAACAAAATATGATGTTGAAAAAAACAAGACTTAAATTTTTCTCTTTTTGCCTCAAAGGGTAAAATTATTCAAATATTAGTTTTGATTCTAAGTTATTAGGTTAACAACCCCAATTAAGAATGGACATTTTATTCAAACAATTGATAACTTTAAGGATATTATTAAAATTTCTAAACAAAACAATATTGTTTGATGACTAACTACTTTATTTGGCTTATTAAATTTAATTCTATCAAGATCTCAAAGATTTGAGTATGTTAGGTCTATGTTTGGATTGTACAATCATATATAAATATAGAAATACAAAAATTTGTGTGATTTATATTTAATTTGCGAGTTAATATTTGTTAAAAAAATAATAATAAATGCTATTATAAAAGATGAGTCTCCTAAGACCAAGTTTATGTAACATAATTTATCTATAAGCCAATGATACTAACAAATTAACATGTCACCGATAAAGAAACATGCATACTACACATAAACTCACTTCTTAACCACGGTTATAAAAAAACCTTTTAAAAGAATTAATTAACTTACGATAATTAACTCGAGACCATGGTTTAATTTGGTTTGATTGGATTCAAGAAATTCCCATATATAACACCTTATTACATACAATGTATCCGTTTTTTTAACATTAATACAGCCACATCATGAATAAGATAAGAAAGGGAGGTGTTTACAATTAGCTGTGAATAATCTTTCCATTATAGACATTGAATTTAGCTATATATGCAAAACATAACCAAAATGGGTTGATTAAGCTCTCCATGAAAATGAAACCTCTAAACATCGTTTGTTTCATCCTATTCCTTGCTTTGGAATGTAACATTTTTAGGTCATGTTTTGCAAATCAATGGCCAGGATCTCGCTGGCAAGTGACTATTTACAATTATCAGAAGGACTCGAGCCTGGTGGTTCACTGCAAGTCGAAGGACAACGATTTGGGCGAGCACACAATTGGGTACGGGAGCAATTACAACTGGTCGTTTAAGGAAAATTTTTTGTCAACGACGTTGTATTGGTGCAATTTTAGCAGCAAGTATGGGCAGGCCTCTGGCCAAGTTTTCTGGCCAGAGTCAACAGTGTGGCTTTCTCAAAGATGCGATTATTCTAATTGCATTTGGGTTGCTTTTGAGCAGGGGATTTTCTTGACAAATCGTCCTACCAAGCACTTTGAATTAATGTACCCTTGGAAAAAATGATGTAAAAATTCTCCCTCCCATCTTCCTCTTCTGCCATAAACCATCAATTTGAGTATTGTTTCACCACAACACTTGTATTTTCTTTTTCTGCTGGCTACATATATTAAAGGTTATCTAAAATCTTTCTAAGTAATTCTCAATTTAGTTCTTAGTATTTTAAAATTCTCGATTTAGTAGATAAATTTCATAATCACATGTGTAATGCATCAACCTAGTTGAACTACATTATTCATGATGTCACGGCCATTAAAAAACATGAATGGTAGTGTATGAGGTAAGACCTAAAAAGGTCGTGGGGTGTTTGAGATTCAAACTCATAAATTTTTTATAAAAAAATATATGTTTTAACTAATTGAACTATGTTTGGCTTTATTATCATCCATTTCTCAGAAGTTAGTGATATAAATAATTTTTTTTTTCAAACAATTGATCGATAAGTTAATTATTAAATTTGGGCTATCAAGTCAGGATAAAGAAGTTTTGTTAAAAGGCTATTTGAATTGTGTGCCATAAAGATAAGTTATAGAAATATTGGGTTTGTCTAATTTTTATTTGGTCTATGGGTTTAACTAATTTTTGTTTGGTCTAAGAGTTTATAATTTATTAGAGACATGAAAGTAATTTGATAGTATATTTGATTTGTTATTAAGGGTGGGTTTGGTATACTTTTTAATTTAATAAATTAAAAAAATTCTTAAAATACTTTCTAGGTTTTAATTAAAATACTCGTATGTTTGATTACGTTTTCTCAAAAGTGATACTTTTAATTGCAAGTTTGTATGATTATTTTAACGAACGCTAGATTATTATAAAGTGATTTTCTGTCAACCACTTTATAATTTTAACAATCTTTAAAGTGATTCTTCTAAAAAATAATTATCAAATAATTATCAACCGCAAAAGTGATTTTATTTGTTATCAAATATTTTAAGTATTTAAAAAAATATTTTCTTTTGTACGTCCTCCAAAATCCGTAATTTTTAAATTTCTTCATGTGGTGGAGAAAGAGACATATTTGTGGGTTGGATGGAATTTCAAATTCTTATTTTCATATAAATTTACTTATTTCTTTCGAATAAAAATTCTCTCTGTAAAAAAAATTCATTGTTGAAAACTTCTCTCTATACCTGATGGCTAGGCATCTCTATTTTCTTACTTCTAATTTATTTTCAATATAATATCTTAAAACTTCTCTTCTCATATTTTTCTCTTTAAAATGATTCTCTGAGATGGCATAAAAGAGTGACATCATCTTCCATTTTAGTGCAACTAAGAATACAGTACAATTAGAATCTTATCAACAAAGTTTGACTGTGTGTAGTAATAACATAATTGAAATCTACTATGTGTTTACATGACTTGTTAAATTTGACTTTATCATGATTTAGGAGGAAGAAGTTTGAATTTGAGTTTGTCTTTCTTTTTTCTTTCCAGGATCGGTTGTTAGCGGGATTCTTATAATTTGAACTTGTTGTTTAGATTTGAGAACATTGTGAACAGCACAGAGCCCAAATTTGACGTCTCAACTTGCCACTACGCCAACCTACAAATTAAAAGAGGTTTGAGTTTGTAAAAGAAAAAGAAAAAAAAAAGAGTAAGAAAGTGAGATTCTTTAGATCCAAATGTAATTTATGTCATTTTTATAAAATTTTAAATGAATGCTATATAAATACATATTCCATTTTGTGTTATTTTTATGTTTCTTGAAAAAAAGTGATAAATCTGTTTTTGTGTTGCCGTGTCTTCTTCCCAAGCGACCTTGTCTCAAGTTATAGCAATTTCAAAATCTAACTTATTAAAGAAAACTCAGATATAATCAAATACAAATGGAAATAAGAATAAAATAATATGATTTAATTAATTAATCAAAGCTAAGAAAGAAAAAAATGATATGATTTCATTTGATTAATTAAATATGGTTTTATTTTTTTTCCAAGTTGTCTCAATTTATGGGAATTTAAAAATATAACTTATTAGGGAAAAATTAGATAATCAAACCCAAATAGAAATAACTAAGAAGGATAAAATAGTATTATTTAATTAATTAATTTTTTAAAGGTAATATAATTTCATATTAGTAATTAAATGGTTTGATTTTTTTCTAAAGTTGGTCTAAATCGATTAGAAAATTTCCCAGAAATATTTTATTTCTTTTAATTAATAATATTATATTTAAGGAAATTAAAGAAGGGGAATAATATTTATTAAAAATAGTTTATTTTCTTCCCTTTTTTGACAAAACATAAAAGGTAGGAAATGTTCCTATTAATTTAGACAAGATTTTGGTTTGTTTATCTAAAAAAATTTACTTCAAACACAAAAAATAAAACGAGCAAATAAAATATCAAACAAATTTAGGAGCTACGACACCCGATTTTGTTGTTTTCAAAATTTCTATAAAATTTTTAAAACGTTTCTTAAAATTGAATAATGATTTATCAAATTCTTATATTTTTCAAATACTAGAAATAAAAAACGATAAAATAAATAAAAAGACAAAGACAAGTGTGCCCTTAAAAAATCTCTTCTCCTAAGTTTTTTTTTTCCCTTAAAATGATTATTTTATGATGGCATATAGAAGAGTGACACATCACAGATAAGAATAAAGTACCCCTCGTGCGTGTTTCTTTTTTTTTTAGTTCAACATCAATACCTTTAAACTAGTAAATTATTCTAATATTATTTTTCCATTCTAAGTTAGAAGAGAAACAACTCCAATCAAGTGTAGTATTTATTTTACAAAATAATTGTGTTGTATTATTAATGTAATTGAAATCTACTATTTGTCTGTAAAATATTAAACTTATTTTTTTTTTCTATTTAGTCCTTAATTTAATTTATTATTTTTTTTAATTTTTATTGAAGTTCTATTGATACCCTTGAATTTATTAGTTGTTTTGAAAGTGGTTTTTGTGGTATCAGGGACATGTTTTCCTTTTGTGATATGGGTGCCTAGACATTTAGTGACATAATTTCATACAAGCATGCATAAAAAAAGGGGGAAAAAGGTCTGGCATTGTCTCCTGATATCTACATGTTTTTATTTAAATACTAAAACTAATTCTAACATATACCATATCATATTATCGTTTTTTTTAAAATATAATTAGTAGTAAAGACATTTTATTCAAACAATTGATAAAGTTTAAGGATATTATTAAGATTTCTAAAACAGTATTGTCTCACCACACACATGACTTTGTTTATCTTATTAAGTTTAATTTTGTCACAGTAATTTAAACCATATATATGATCCAGTATCCCTTCTGTGAAGTAAAAAAAGACTATCCTCAATCCCATGCTAAAGTATTAAAAAAAGTAAGAAGTAATATAGAATCTATGGATTTAGGGTTTAGGGGTAAAAAGCCAAAATAAATGATTTTGGCCCTTATAAAAAGAAAATTGATATTCTTGAACCTCTTTCATGCTCATGTCACGTCGAGGTGCTGCAGAAAGAAAAAAATTGCAAAATTCAATCCAATTTATCGTAATCGATTAGTTAACATGTTGGTTAACCGTAGTCTTAAACACACTTTTTTCATAAAACTTTATTTATTCTGGTGTGGATGGCAGGTAAGCCTATATTTCTTGGTTTCAATAGGACTCCTTACGTTTCTATCTATTATTATCTAAAAATAATCAAGTTATTAATGATGGGACGAAACCAAGAAATAACCCCTCACGTGCAAAATCATAAAAGATCTCCTTTAAGATCAAACAATTCTATTAAATTAAGTATGATTGTATGTGTGATAGTATTCTACTATACCAAAAATATCAATGAACCCGATTATTATGCGCACTGCTCCCATACCCTGTACATATGCAAGGTCTTGGCTCGTCGATCTTGGCTAGATTCCATTTTTTGGAACGAATGCTGGTTTGACGTTTGAGCTTTTTGGATTCTGATACCATATTAATATTATATTCATGGGTCTCATCTCAAAACCAATTGACAATGAGGGAGGGGTAGTACAATCATAAACTAGGTCCAATTACTTTTTGAATGTGGAATCCTTAACAACTTAAACCAAGACTTCAAGGATATTTCTTGAGGCCTTTAACCACCCAAACTATCTTTTGGGATACAATCAAATAAATTTTAGAAACGCAAGTTTTTGTAATTTATATTTAATTTGTTATTTGATAATTTGTAAAAAAGAAATTAATAAATGCTATTATAAAAGATGAATCTCCTAAGATTGCAAGTTTATGTAACATAATTTATCTATAGCCAGTGAAACTGACAAATTCAAATGTCACCGGTAAACAAACAATGCATATCAAACATAAACTCGATTATAAAAGAATTTTTTCTCTTTTTTTTTGTCTTAAAGATACCATCAATTCATTGAAGATGTGAGAAACTTACCTACAAAAGGAAAGCTAAAGGAATGCTTCCCAATTTAAACAACCTTTTAAAAGAATTAACTTACGATAATCAGCTTGAGACTATCGGTTTAGTTTGGTTTAATGTATCCGTTTTTTTTTAGTACATTTAATACAGCCACATGAATAAGGTAAGAAAGGGTTGTGTGTACAAGCTGTAAATAATCTTTCCATTATAGGCTTTGAATTTCGGTATATAAATGAAACAAAACCAAAATGGGCTGATCAAGCTCTCCATGGAAATGAAGCCTCTAAACATCTTTTGTTTCATCCTATATTTGCTTGCTTTGGAATGTAACATTTTTAGGTCATGTTTTGCAAATCAATGGCCAGGATCCCACTGGCAAGTGACTATTTATAACTATCAAAAGGACTCGAGTCTGGTGGTTCACTGCAAATCGAAGGACGACGATTTGGGCGAGCAAACAATCGGGTACGGGAGCAATTTCAACTGGTCGTTTAAATTTTCTTTCAACCACGTTGTATTGGTGCAACTTTAGCAGCAAGAATGGGCAAGCCTCTGGTCAAGTCTTTTGGCCAGAGTCAACAGTGTGGCTTTCTAAAAGATGTGATTATTCTAACTGCATTTGGTCTGCTTACGAGCAAGGGATTTTCTTGACAAATCGTCCCACCAATCAGTTGGAATTAATGTATCCCTGGAAAAAATGACGTCAAAATTCCCCTCCCACCTTCCTCTTTTCAGTATTTTGAAATTCTCCTTCTCATCTGCTGTATTGAAAAAAATGAAATATAATTAAAATGTTATTAATAAAATTTGGTGGTTTGTTCAAAAACAAAAGACTAACTTTATATTTATTTATATATATATATATATATATTATATGTGAATTACTACTAAAGTATGCTTGCTTTGACATGTAATTGAAATCTTTATAAACTATTAAATATATTTTTTATTTCGTGACATAATTATTATTATTAGTTTTAGTAGAATGTAGAGTAGTTTGAATTCAACTTCCAACCTTAAAAGAAAAAGTAGGTACCAATTACCAACTAATAAGTTGGTTTTAATTTCACATAAACAAGCATTCAAGATATATAAATTGTAAATGAGCATAAGGTAAAAAAAAAAAAAAGTTAACGCATGTATTGGCACTATATATATATATATATATATATATATATATGGAGATGAATTTATTCAAAATATTGAGACTAAGCCCTAATTAAAATATCATACCATATTGTCGTTCATTTTTTAAATGTAATTAATAATAAAAACATTTTTTCAAACAATTATAAGTTTTAAAAGTATTTTTTTAAACTTCTAAAACTTTAAATTATTTGTTTGACTTTTCCAAAGTTAGGATGAAGAAGTTAAACCTATGTAATTTGGATTGTACAATATCATAGATGATAGAAGTCCAAGTTTGTGTAATTTGTATTTAATTTGAGAGTTGATAGTCTATAGAAATTAATAGTAATATTAAAAGATGAGCATCCTAAGATCGAAGGTTATGGAACATGGTTTCTATGACCCATGAAACTAACAAACTCACATGTCACATATTAACAAACAAGTTTACCAAACATAAACTCACTTCTTAACCATAAATTACACGAACTAAAATCTTATGCTACTAAGCTTCCGACCAACGTTTTAAAATCGACCGTTCTCCGAGTATATGCTTCAACAAAAATTAAACAAGGGTAGATTACTGATACAATAGAAACTTTAGTAAAATGTCCCGTAACACAGCAGATACATACATTACATAGGCCATTTTAGGGTGCAGGTGATCGATTTCAAAGCTGTCTCCCATTCATGAAATCACGGTTTAATTCAATTTTTTTTTTAACTTCAGAGCAACAAATATTCCCATATGTAACACCTTTATTACATACAACGTATCTGTTTTTTACATTAATACAGCCACATTAGTAAGGTAAGAGAGGGTGATGGTAAAGGCTGTGAATCTTGCCATAAAGGAATTGAATTTGGGTATAAATGAAACCGAACCAAAATGGGTTGACCAAACTCCATGAAAATGAAGCCCCTATACATCTTTTGTTTCATCTTATTGCTTGCTTTGGGATCATGTTTTGCAGGATCATATAGACAATGGCCAGGATCCCACTGGCAAGTGACCATTCGTAATTATCTGAAGGGCTCGGCTAATCTGACGGTTCACTGCAAGTCGAAAGACGACGATCTGGGCGAGCACGTGATCGAATTCAGGGGCCGATACGAATGGAAGTTTAAAGAAAACTTTTGGCAAACGACGCTGTTTTGGTGCAATTTTAAGAGCATGTATGGTCATGCTTCTGGTGAAGTTTTCTGGCCAGAGAAAAGTGACTGGCTTGCTTATAGATGTGATTTTTCTAACTGCATTTGGGTTGCTCGTGGAGATCAGGGGATTTACTTGGCACATGTTCCTCAAAGGACGTTTGAATTAAAATACCGCTGGCAAAAATGATGTAAAAAATATATTCCTCGCTCCCCACCTTCTTCCTCTACACATAAGTTAATAACCCGTCAACCTAAGTCTAACTCAATTGGTTAAGGTAGTAGTTTCGACTAGAAAGCTGTGTGTTCAAACAGTTCTATTCCACACGTTGTTGTACTGAAAAAATAATAATAATAAATTAATAATCCTCATTTGAGTGTAACTTTAATCTCAAACACAGTTTGTATTTTGTTTCTGTTTAGAAAGTTTTTTTTTTATTTTTGCTCAACCTATCAAATAATTGTCCTTGATCTTTTAGGTAATTTGTAATTTAGTTCTTAATCTTTTAAAATTCTCAATAAGATATCATTTGCTATGTAAATTTTTATACTGATGTGTATAATGTATCAACTAGTTAAATTATGTTCATGTTAGTATTGTATTGACATCAAAACATGCTGTAAAAATACATGAATAGTATTAATTTTGTTTCTTAGGAATTTAATGTGTCATTTGTCACTAAATATCTGGGTGTATTTATTGTATTTATTTAAGTATATGCCACATCATATTGTTGTTCATTTTCTAAATGAAATTAGGAACAATAACTTTTGAATTTCTTTTTCAAACCATTGTTAAGAATATAATTGAAACTTCTAAAACTTTAAAGTGTTGTTTGACTTGTAACTTTGTCCAAATCTATGAAATTTGAGTTTGTCAAATCTAGACAAAGAAGTCTGAGCCTATCAAACCTATGTTGAGTACAAAAAGAATAAATAAGTTGTGTAATTTATATTTGGTGCGTGAGTTTATAATCGTAAAAATTTCAACGTAGTATTATCAAAACTGAATTTCATAATCGTATAACATAATTGTTCCAACAAGTGGAACTAACAAACTCAAAGGTAAAGCAAACACATAAACCAAACATAAACTCGACTTCTTAATCCTAGGCTACACAAAAGCCCTATAAACCAAACACGACCTAGGAGTTAAAAGCAGAGGATACTTCAAAATATTCCGTTATAAAAAAAAAAGTCTTATTTCATATGGTTGTTGCCATTGCTTGCTCTGCTAAACCTTTAATTTATTTATGGAGAAGCATAGCCACAGGATGAGAAAAAGAATGGCTTTCTGGTTTAATAAAGGATGTCTTCTTTTTCTCCATGTGAAGAAGAGGGCGAAAAGGAGAAGCAAAGCTCGGAAAGCTAAGAATAATGAACAGCCCACACACCACAAAGCCGAATCAGGTTCCAAATATAAACATTATTATTATTCAGTGTCTTCATATTCTCTCCACAATCAACACCATTGTTAAACCCAGACTTTCAAGTCAGTCTCTTTCATTTTCTCTCAGAAAACCCTTCAGTTTCATTTCTGCTTCTGTCTTTAAACATTATATTGGTTTAGATTCTTGGAGACGGTTCTGTTTTTGTCTGTGGTTCAATGACAGGAAAGGCAAGTTCAATCTCACCACCACTCCATTCTTCTTCTCCTTCCAAGCTTCATTGGCATTATTGAACTGTTTACCCTTGACAACTATGGCAGTTTTGCTGCATGGTTTTGAGGATTCACATGGACTGCAATGGATGTTACAGGAAAGTAAGAAGAGCCCTTCTCAGTATAAAAGGTGAAATCTCTTTCTATCTCCCTATCTCTATCTCTTTTTCTTGGTTTGACCACGCATCTAATAGTTAGGAAACTTATGACATGGTAGTCCTTATCATCTTGACAGAGTTGGAGACCCATTTGATAGAGCAAAAGCAGTGCAGGGTAAGTGTTTGTGGAAAGTTCAGCCCCCAAGATGTAGCAATCAAGATAAGGAAGAAGACCAACCGCAGAGTAGAGATATTGGAGATTCAAGAGTGTGATACCTTCACTGAAAACAACGATATCCAAGGACCCTTGATCATCAATCCCTGGAAATGCCGATCCAACTATGACCAAGCTGAAACTTGTTGTATGCATGAAGGGGACACAGAAAAGGAAGAATTAGCCTCTTCTATAACATAAACCATTCTTCATCTTTGGTATTAGTTTGTCAGTTTCTGTGTCATGCTTGCAAATTTGAAATTTCATCCTGAAACTATATACAATCTGTTGTTTACTAGTCGGTCGAAAGACGAACTTATAGTTGATCGTGTAAGAAGCGCATGATTAAAGACATATATTCCAAAAATTTATTATTATATTAACAAATAGCTACTCCTATTTATAGACACAACAGTCTAGGCATTCCATGTAACAATATGACCAAGAAGTTTATCTGTAGACTGACAGTGTATCAAAAGAATGGGAGGCGTTTAGCTCTTCTTGGCTTATGACAGTTAGATGAAGTCCATCCAATTCTCTGATTCACATTGTCGTAAACGACCAATTTCCCACGCAGTGCATTGTCTGAAAGAAAAAGAAATATAAATTTGGATTCAGAAAAAGTTAAAATGAGGACTAAGAGGCAAAGTAAATGCCAGATTATCAAGGTGATAAAGATGTCATTGTAAACAAAAGCATCCTGGTTTCTTGGTCATTGTGTTGCAAGTGGATAAATATTTATACCATAAACACTTGGATATTGAAAATTCAACAGCTTCCCGTGTTCTTATTCAAGAGCAGTGTTTTAAAAAAATGTGAGGCACACTAAATTCGAACACATTTCTAATGTTCGCAAAGTGAAAAAAATAAGTGAAAGTTCTGGATTTTTTTTCAAGCGCACAATTGACAAATATAAATAAACTTCTTATATATGAATTGTGAAAAAGAGTAATATTATGAATGTAAGTCCATGAGGTAGAATTAAGAGAATCATGCAAATTCTTAAAGTTTTAAACTGTATTTACCTCCAAGAATGATTGTGGACCCATCATGCACCTGACTTCCATCAAGAATTCCCAAGCATACATTTCCTTCTTTCTGCAGAACGTGGAGTCGTTATTACAAAAATGATGCAAATAACAGCAGCAGAAATATGTATACTCTTTATAGGAAATAAATAAAGACATACATTGATGACTAAATAATTCTCTGGAGAAATCTCAAGTTTTGTGGACACAATCCAAAATCTGCTCCCGAACTGGAGCGTTAAAGGCTTGAAGAACTGCTTCACATCTTTAACAGATCTGCAGGCGTTCACATAAAATTAGGTTCCAGCAATAGTGGAGAGCTGGAATTGAGACTGGAATTATTGAAGTGGTAAATTTTGTCAAATTCCAACATGAACGAGAAAATTGTCATTCTACTGAGACTTTCTATGTTCTCTTCTAAGCTAGAAACTTGTAGCCAGAACCTTTATTTCCCCTATTGTCATCGTTCATCAAGGTGTTATAAAAACAGAAGAAGATAAGCAAAGTTGGCTAGTACAAGTAATCCATATTGATGAAGTAATCGATCACTCGTGAGTAAAGCTGTAAGGGAAAATTTATAGTAGTAAATGCTATCCATTTTAGTGACGCAGTCTTAATTTATCTAAGAATGTCTTCATATCTGCCTTATACCTTATAGAAGATTCAGTTTTCCAACAAATGGTATCTGATGAATCTTGAATAAGCCCAAACGCCGAGACTTCTTCAAGCTGCAGAGGAATAGAGATTCGTAATCAGCTGATAAACCTTTTTGGCAGAAACTAGAAAGAAATTCACTCTGGGCTGCTATGCCTTGAAACTTACATTCGCAACCAATTGAGAATATGCTTCTTTTGTGAAGTATGTGTAGGAGCTGCCGCTATCAAAAACTACTTGCTCCTGGTTGCTGCCCCAAGTATCAAGACTCAGTGGGCTGCTTCCATAATTTACTCTCACAATCTTTGTTTGATAAAAATCTCTGAAATTATAAACTGAAGCGGTTAAAGATCCATTACAATAGAGCAGATGTAAAAGCCACCAAGTGCAAAGGATTAAGTGTACAGTGCAGGATTGATTTGACATAAGACAATCAACCAAATAATCAGTATTCCATTTGCTAGTTATTTTTCATCTCTCTACAAAAAGGTAAGTACAAACATAAGCTACTAATATTAGGAAGCTTATGAGCATTTATGTTAGGATCCAAATGCCAAGTATAGCTTCTTCTCCTTCTTTAAGTTTTATTTTGATCTTTAAAGAATTAGTTGGAAGAAGATTCTTCTTTAATAAGACAAAATTACAACTATAACAGGTGTAATCCATACTCACATGGATGGGCTGTCAAGCATGGGAACCCATGCCATCCCCCACTGTGGCACAAAATCATCACCTAAGAACATATATCCACCACCTGCTGCATCATCGGTAAGACAGTGACCTAACACATTGTTTATGATCCCATGGCTTGCCAACTGGGAAGGTAAGCTAACTTTAGCCCTGCTTAGTCCCAGAATGCCATCAGTCTTTGACAAAGAGTTCAATAGTAAGCCTTGCTGATCATAAGCACACCTTGTAACCAAATGAACAAAAAAAGGTTAGAATATTGACATGAGAACTAAAACTTGGACAATCTTTACTGCGGAGGTACAAGGAGAAAAAGTGATACCCGAAAGTAACATTCATCTTGGTCAATGATCCATTGGAAAACACTAAATTAAACTCATCTTTAACAAGAACCCCTAGAGAGGAACTCTGGTCAGCATATTGAATCTCGTAGTCACATTGATGGCAGGTTGCACACTGGTCGCCATCATAATTTCTTTGAACTTCCATGCACAAAGAGTCCTTGAACGATACAACGTTCTCTCTTTTTGGCTTGTATAATGGATTGCTTCCCTACATTAACTGTATTATTAGATTAATGATATAGTTTTCATCAATTGAGTTTTATGTCATCTATGATGTTTGGTTACTCTATATAATGTTGTTCAGCTGGCACTCCATTTTTTTTAACGAGAAGATACTGCCCAACTACAAAACTGGTTAGATGGTTTTGTTGGGTCGCATAGCACCAGCTGAAGCAAGTTAAACGGATATTCAAATAAAATATTGTTCAGCTGATACTCCATCATTTATTTGAATCAATAATTTTTTTTAAACCTAAAACCAGAAAGCATTTCAGCAATGAACGGATAAATGATTGGCTCAAAGCAGATGCAATTAATATTATGTGGAAGTTCTTAACAGACCTCACTTTAAAAAAAACTAGTTATCACTGGTACGAAAATAATGGCAGTACCAAGAAAACATGGTCAAACAAATGGACTGTTGATTGTTCGCACATGAAAGAAGCCCCCATACAAGAATCAGGTAAGATCACATTTGAAGGGAGAATGCTATATAAAACAATTATAATAGAGGCTTGATGAATTGAATTATAGATAAGATACAATTTGATAAAATATAACTGACCAAAATAATAGCAAAAGCACGGATTTGATAACTTACCTTGCCACAGCTGGTGCAAGGAGCGTCACACTGAACCCATGTCAAGTCGCTCCCAGTATCAATGTCGAGGAAGTAAGGTCTTGGTGGCTCTCCAACAGTGACGTAAGTATAATACAATCTATATGTTGTTGAAAAGCCATGTTAGTGCAAAGAATGACATCTTCATGACAAACAAAGCATGCTGTCTACATAGAATGGACAAATGCACAAGCTTTTGAGAAGCCTAATTTAGAGTTAAAAGCAGTATTATCATCTCTTTTTGTGGCTAGAGCTACATAATTCCCTTGGTCATTTAAAGTGGCATTAAACCACATCACCAATTAAATAGTCGATTAATAAGTTCGAGTAGGTATGAGCACAGATATTTTTAATAATCACCAACCAACAGGATTGGGAGGGTGATTTCTGCAGTTAATTCAGTTACTTACAGGGCATATCATTCTGAATTTTTAAATCGTTATCCAAATATCAAATTAGCTGAAAGTACTATAGTTATTTATTTTTCTAGCTGTTCATTCTTCTCCAGCTGAAAGTGCCTTTTCAGTTGTAATTCTTAGTATTCCAAACAAAATAAGCTTTCAAAAAAGCAGTCCAACTACTTTCTTCGCCGGACAGAAAGCAAATTAAGTAAAGAAAAAAAAAAGATCAAGATAAAGACATACCCATCTGGATAGATATTTCCTCCCACAGGTAAAATGGCGGACTCCTCAGATTTTAAAGTGGAAGAAACCAATTTGCCAGGCATGGGAACTTCAAGCCCAATATTAAATGTTGTAACCGGATTATCCTTATTTACACTGGCAGTCCTCCCCAACTTAAGCTGGAAATCATTGTTCTCACCCAACCCCAATTTGGAATAAAGAGGAAATAGCAAGGATTTCGGGCGACCGTCATCATTCTTCTCGGAACTACGCAATTCCAAAAGGGTCACCGGGAAATTGGAAGCAGAAAGATAAATAGCAACAAGGGCAATACCCAGTAAGACAACGAGCTTTCTTGGAGTACCAGCAAAGAGCCCCCCTGACGAAGAGATACTTTGCTGATTCGAATTCGAAGGGGCCTGAATCGGAAGATTCTGTTGGAGGGTCAATTCGTTACTATTTGATTCTTGTACCTCTTGAAGAACGGCGCCGGATTGGCGGGGAGGTTCCGGGAAGTCGTCGGAGAGTGTGAAAGCAGTGATGGATTTACCCAACGACGGATTATCCGGTGGTGGAAGAGTGATTATGACGACCCCTTTAATCTTATCGGATTCCATCTTCAATCACTGAGGAGCTGCGGAAGTTCCAGAGGAGAGAACCGATTATAGAAACTGCTGTTTACTTGGTCATAGTCTCCATCTTCTGGCTCAGCTTCAACGTTCGGAAAGTCAAAATCTGAACAAATCAACGGATGAGGAGTAGGTGGGTCATGCGTGGAAAGTCCTCGATGTGAATCATATCGGGAGTTCACATGTTGAGCTTGAACAACAGAGTGGGCCATTTTCCCCGACTCCAGATGGAAAACGCGAGGGAAAGTTTTAGTGAAAATTTACGGCTAAATTAGAAGAAATACCCCAAAGCTTTGCTTTTGTTTAAAAAATGCTCTGTATTCTTTCCAAGAGTTTCAATACTGTTTCATTTCAGCGAAAGCAAAATTAGCATGACACAGCATGAACGCGACAATTAACATTAAAAGTTTCTTCAATATGAGGACACGGGTTCATTTTTAATACAATTCGAGTCCCTCAAATTTTAGAGCATATGACACAAACGTCTATTATCTTTTACATTTATTGTTACATCATTACGTCATGTCAATTTTTTTAAAAAAACATATAAAGATGTTTTTTAAAATTATATTTTTGAAGTTTAAAATATATATATATATATATATATATTTGAAAGATTTTGAATTAAAATGACAATAGTATTTTTTTTAAAGTAGCAAGTTCGTAATTTTTTTAATAGCAAAGTTTATGATTGTTCTTTTTCTAGCAACTTGGAGATAGATCCATAAGGCAATACATCAATGTCAAACCAAAATGTGGTAAATTTGAATCTCTCCCGCTCACGTGTTATATTAAGAAAAATGACTATTATTATTTTATTATATATGTTTTTTTATAGTTTAGCCCGATTTTTTTTTCATCTTCTTTTTGGTAAATTAGAAATTAGTAAAATTTGCCTAACATGAATACTAGCACTTACCCTCTCTCGATCCGAATTTGTTGTATTAAAATAAAGAGATAGTAAAATTTCCCACTTCATGTTGTTTCAAATTAGAGGGTATAATATTCGTGTGTTTATATTTTGTTGTACTATAATATTTTTATTTAAAAATTACTCAGATTATTATTCTAATTTATGTATTGAAAATTTATCATTTATGTGTAACCACAGTTAAGGTGGAAGCGTCGCTTCCGAGGCAAAAAAATAATAAATTGTCAATTTTCGCGAAAATAAGATTTAGACAAAAATTGCCAAATATTTTTCTAAAATAAATTGAATAAAATGATAACAACAAATTAAGAAAAGAGGAAAAGAAAAAAAAAACACACACATTTCCCGATCGTTAGTCCGAAACGGGCTAACCGGCAACCGCCCACATATATAGATTTCATTCATCTTCCGTTTTGGAAAATCTAATCGCGCGTCATTCCAGGACCGAGGGAGTACAGAGTAATTGTATTTGTTTCCTCATCTTTACTTCATGTGATTTTACTAATCTCTATCAAATTCACGTTCTAAGTTGGAACCACCTTGAAGAGCAGCTGCAATTCGTCAATTTTCTCTCTGGGATCAATCACGGAAGAATTGAATCGGCCATCGGTGTTGAATGGCTGGGATCTTTGAATATTTCGTGGTTTGTGGGATCGGGCCCGAGATTCGGACTTTAGATGGCAACAAGGGATTTCATGGATTCGGTTACATGTATCTACCGTCTCTTCTCGACCAGTATCCGCCCTCCAACCATTCTCTCTATCCTCCTCCACCACCTCAGCTCCCAACAGTGAGTTCCATTGCAGCAACTCTATCACTTTCCAGTATATTATTCTATTGCTCTAGTTTTCAGGTGTCAAATTAACATGAGCTCGCACATGGTTTGCATTTGCAGTGTGTTCTGCCAGCTGGGGTCGAGTTTTTTTCGTCGGGCTTCGATTCCAGTGATGCCTACACCTTTCCGCGCAGTTATCCGATTGTTTTGACGGGTATGGGTGCTGCTTAACTTCAAATTTCTTTCAGTATTCGTAATTCGAAGATGCTTGAGCTTGCCATTGTGGATGTATGTTATATTTAAGTAGAATGTAGTTATTAAGTATGTCATAAGTGTAGCTAGTATCTCCACTCACTGCGATTGCGGAAATTCTAATGCAGAGGGCGATGGGTCAAAAATTTATGTCAGTTGCATTGCTTTTAGGGACCCTGTCAGCGAGGATATTGCCGAAGCTTACCGCATTCCACCGAATTCGTTTGCTGATAAATGTATCTGTATTGTTTCGCGTTCGTCCAGCTTCCGCGTTCTTAAAGATGGGCTGGAGGAATTATTTGCTTTGTGCTTCTCCAGCAGTGGAAGTAGGTCAGTACATAATTGGATACTATCTCCGTTTCATCTTATTTTTACGGCACTAGGTTCTGGTGCCACAGTGTGAATTAGAAAGCTAATTTTATAGACACGAGTGGATTCATTTAACGATTCTTGAAGCCAGAAGGAAGAGAAAAGTACACAAAGGGTGATGAGAAATCAACCCAGCAGCCAAGGGGATCATAAAAAATTTATTCAACTGGCATTAGCCAAAAAAGAGTCATCATTACAAAAAATCAATTTGTTCTAAGAATTTGAACGTCAACATTTCAGCAAGCCGCTGTGGGATGTCATAGCATACATGGTCTCCAATGTACCTCTGCCTACTCCTGGGAAGGAACGGATTTTGTTTGGTATTGAGAATTGTCTTCTTTCTGTTCAGGCTCCACCAAAGGATGGGCTTCCCCACGCTGATGTAAGCCGACTTTTTCAATATATATATATATATTTCTTTTTTTTTTTAAAGTTGGCTGAATGCTGTTGTGCTTCACAGACAGTGTAATGAAATGTTGATTTGTCTTCTCATCTAATGATCATCCTCTTTACAAGGAGTGCAGATTTCATTTCAGCCACTTATGCAGTGCTTGGATTTGGAAAATGTAATCAAACTTTTCACTGCGGTCTTGCTGGAAAGGAGGATTCTTCTTCGATCGAACAAGTATCTCTCTGAATCTATAGAGACTTGTTTGGAGTGATATATGTCAAAACTTAATTATCTTATTCATTTGTTTGATTAATAGATTTGATTTTTTCATGTTTACTAGAATTCTCGTTTGATTGTTTAAAATGTATGATCGAATCAAATACTTAATAATTCAGAGCTTCTTGTAATTATAAAGAACAAACGTTTTTATCTCCTAGTACTAGTCAATAGTCATTGGTTTCTTGTGGAATGATCTGGTTTAACTGATCATTTTGACTGAACCACTTCCTATTTGTCATACATACTCTTAAAATCTCATAAGTGTCATGCTTTAGTATGTGATAACGTGTTTTCCACCTTTTTTTTTCCTTTTTTTTTTGTCAGGTATTCACTTTTAACTCTGGTATCAGAAGCCATTTGTCATCTAATATATCCATTTAGGTGGCAGGTAAGTTACATTACTTCAATTTTTAGTTTTGGGGTTATTAAATATGAAAGAATTCTTCCCTTAATTTTTTGCTCGAAAATGTCGGTAATTCCTGAACAGGTTTTTTAATATAGCAGTTGAAATCCATAATTAATAATTTCTGGTGTGATATTACTAAGTGGGTTTACTAAGTGGGTTTTCGTGCATATGTTGTTGCTTCTTTATAATGAACTCTAACCCAATCTTTCTATGTTTGTTGTCCTGAAGCATGTCTACATTCCGTTACTCTTTTTCAGTGGAGTAGACTATATTGACGCTCCCACACCATATATGATGGGTCTTCATTCAGGTGTTGATACATCCTATCTGGCAATGGATGGTGTAAGTAATTTCTTTTATAGTTTAATGTTTATTTTTTTCAAATAATTGAGTTTTATGAGAAACAATATTTATCGTGGCTATATTATAACGTATCACCCTGATTGACATTTGCACTTGGCAGAATATTTGGTATGTGGCCTCTTGGTTTTAAATTTATGTGTAACAGATTAAGATATTATGTCAAGGCTTATAAACCTTTCTGAAATTTCTTATACTCTGCAAAAGGAGGCCAGTTCCTGATAAGTTTGTTGTTACATCATGTTCAGTAGCTTTTAACTGACCTTTTTATATATTGCAGTTAATCCTTTGTGCAGTTTTCCATTTTGGTAGAAGGCGTATCTTTTACGAGTTCTGATTTCTTTCTTGAAATGAAAATGTCCCATTGCAGACTGCCCCTTGCATTCATAATAATGTTGAGATTTTAGAAACATTAACATTTTATCAATATAGTACAAAAAGGGGAGAGAGAACCTCCTCACCCTAGAGCTTTAAAGAATCCACTCTTAATCACAAAAGGGTTCACTAACAAGAGAACACCAATTAGCATTATAGAAGTCAACCAAGTGAAGAATTGCACCCCTATACAAGGAGACCAAATTAGCTCAGTTCCATAGAAATGTGATAGAAGCTACTTGGAGCCTTATATTTGTGGGTTGGAGCTTCCTGGAATGCTATTACTTTTATTGTCTTTCTATATGTTGCTTTCCTTGTTCCGCCTTCAAATATTTTCATTTGAGGTGAAACATCACTTTGTGATTCTGGGTGCTCCTATCACAGAGCTTTCTAGTGAATTAAATCAGTTAAATGCTTGCTGTTTTCTTGTTTTGAAACCTAGGTCGTTGTAGTGGACCTTGAGTATAATTGTATCACCACTACAGAGGAAATACCACCTATTCCGGAACCAGAGCTTGGATCTTTGCGTGGTGAGCTAATGAAGTTATTATGTCCAAATGTTGTCAGCATAGATCAAATGAGGTCTGATTTGCGTAGCTCATCTGAGCAATACCCTAGAGGTAGCAGCAAGCCTTGGGGAGAAGACCATGACCTTCAGCTTAGGTGATAATTGGGCATCAAGACTTATAATTATGAAGTACTTTCAGCTTTCCTAGTGAAAATTTTTTTGAAGTTTACTTGCATTCGAACAACTTCTATGTAATTTTTTGCGTGCACTTGTTCTTTTTTCTGTAATAATTATTGTTGTAGTCTATAAAATCTTAGGTTTTTGCTTTTTGTGATTGTTGTGCAGGACCTCAGATATTTGTTGGAGACTTATGGTTCTTTAATTTTACTCTTATTATCTTCTTGTTTTTTGTTCTAGCCCCCCGGGGGGTGGGGGGAGGACATATGTTTTCAAATGGATTCTTTGCTCCATCTCAACATTGTTTACAAGTTCTTTCAACTGTTTAACTGAGGACAGCATGTATATATCCAGATAGTTCCTTTTTTAATTTTAAGTTCTTTTCTGAAACTGGTGGTGAAAAGTAATTTCGCCAAGTAGAAGTTATGATTTGTGTGCTACTTTTCTTCTTTATGCAATACTGGAGATCTGAAATAATCAATGGTTTACTGTTAAGCTTTCCCCTTCAGTTCTGCAAGGTTATCAATTATTATCACTTGTCTTCATTGATTTGGCTATCATCATATGTATGATTGTACTAATATATGGACCTGGAGATTATGTATTATAGTGACATTTCAGAAACTAACTCCTGGCATATGTGCTTCTGAAGTTGTCAGTATGCTATGTTTATGATTATTATATTCTTGAATCATGCTATTAGTCTTGGATTTCTAAGATATCTGTTCAAGATATATTATTAGGTTTTAGGCACATTAAGTAAACATTTATCTCAAGCATCAAGCATGATTGCTAAATTTAACATGGTTTGTGTAGATTTGACGACTTCATAAACAAAACTCGATTATGATAATATTTTCTTTATCCTTTATGCAGGATGATATTTTTAAAATTCTTTGCATCACTTTTAAGTGGCTATCGCAATTTTATAGTACGTAGTTTGCTCTCTCCCTCTCTCCCTCTCTCCCTCTCTCCCTCTCCCCCTCACACGTGACACACAAACACAGGCACAATTATTATATAGGAGGTTTGGCATCTAATTTACCATAATTTTTTCAATGAAAATTTTTAATCAGGAAACCAGTGCGTCTGATGTCTTCAATACACAAGCATTCTTGAAGAAGCGTTCACGATCAACTAGTCAACCAACAGACCCCATGGTGACGCCTTCAAATTAATCCTTAGCCTGTCCTCTATGTAGTTATTTTTCGAAATATCAATGAAACTGATTTATATTCATATAGATATTTCACTTGATGTCTGAGTTTATTGAGATACAAAAACATCTTAACACATTGAACCTTAAGACTATATAATCTCGTTGATTAAGGCACTTGAAGATAGTGTGATACTATTTTATTGCTGCTATGAGCACAATAGTATTTTCCTGAGAAAAATCTCTTTGTTTCCCCCCTGTATTTGGGTTCATAAATTGCGCCCCTTATACTTTTATTGTGTTTACAGATAACTCAGTTCATGGAGTCCCATGGCTTCTTAGACTATCTAGAGAGGTGCATAGGTTCTGATGAAAGTAATAATAATCTTCTCGACAAGTTACAAGATGCAATTGGGAGGGGTCAAAATCCTCTTTCAATTCTTCCATCCTTGTTGGCTGAACCTGAGATCATAACAATTTCTGACCCTGATATGGCAACATCAGGTAAAGGCTATATCAAAATGAAATATCAGAACATCATAAAAGCTTTCTGAACAGGCATAAAAGTATTCTTAGAAACTTTGACGAGTGCTAGGATGTTGATTTTTCTCCACATTTCTGTACTCTTTGCAGGTTCTGGTGCCAAGTACACTTACGATAGATTTCCTCCAAACATCAGAACTGAGGAGCAGGAAGAAAAGAGGAAGAAAATTCTAGCAGAAGCAAGTGGAGCTTTTGAATACTCAGGAAGGCATAATCCTAAGTATGAACTTACATTCAAAATCTTGTAATTGTTCTGCAAAACCATGAATTGGTTGTCAAGCTTGTCCATTAATTCTTAATCTTTCCTTCTATCAATCAGTTCACCTTCTGTGCTAATGGGCAAGGACTTGAAAGCAGAAAGCCTCAGTCCTATGGAGAGGGCTGTAAGTTCTTTACATTGTGTCACTCTTGAACTTTTTCATATAATTTGAGGTTGTCCTGGAATTTACTACATAGTTGACTCACAGGCGGAAAGAGAACGCATGGTTTTGGACATAAAAGTCAAACTACAGGTTCATTATTTTTACTTATTATTGCCATATTTTCTTCTAAATATGTTTCAGTTCAAGTCCTAGATTGTATTGAATTCGAGCCTCTGTGTATTAGTTGACATTTTTTGTTGATTAGGGTCTCTGGCTACGTCTTCTGAAACTGAGTGCTACTGATGATCCTCCTCTTTCTTCTTTTGAATATGGCACTATTCTTGGTAACTTGTTTTGAAGGCTGATTTATTGCTGGTTTATTGATGAGACAAGATATTTGTCTCTGTTTGTTGCAAATATATTTAATTTTTTAATAAAAAATTATTTTCTCTTTGCAGCTTTGATTGAATCTGATGCAGAGGGAATTGGTGGTAGTGGATTTGTTGAGTGTATTAGAGAGCACATAAATACAGTAAGTAGCTCGTGGGATTGATAAGAATTGGTCATTCATGCTCAAACTACCATTTTGTGATATCTAATCTCATTATTATTACCTTTTTTTTTATCTCTTTACCACAAATTCAAATCTCCATTATGATCTCAATTCACATTAAATTGTTAATGCAAAGTTTGAGAAAATAAATCAATTTAAGAAAAGAATAAAGCAAAACAATAAGAATGGCAATTCCAATCTAAAAACCTACATGGAAAGGTTTGAAGGAAGTTAGATCATGAACAAATGTTGTAGATTTTATTTCCCTGGGATTGTAGTTCAATTGTTATGAAGACATTGATAGATTTGTTATCTCAAGATGGCATTGGGTTAACTTTTGACTGGTTTTGTTCTCAGGGATGGATTTGTCAGTTAACCGATGAGCAATTTATTGCTGTGAAAGAATTGGTATGTAATTCATGATCTGAACTAATTGGATGCAACTTGGCATGCTTATGGTAATAAACTTCATGTTTATGATTTTGTTTTTGTCATGACATTTATTCTTTATACTAAAATCAGCTAAACTAATTTCACCAATTTAATTTGTTTATATTAATCTGTTCCTCGGAGGGGAATCAGGTTTTCCTTTTTTTTTTTTTTTTTGGGAATTCAAGTTATTTGAGATTGTGTTTGAAATTGCTTTCTTTTATTAGAAACAAAATGGTTTTTTGACTCAGAATTTTGGTTGGGGTTATATTTTCTATTGAGAAGGTGGTAGCAACTTTTTCATTAAGCATCATGAAAAGATACAAAAGAAATCAAGGGTGGGGATAGATGAGTTTATTTCAGAAGGATTCGGAGGAAGGGCCCTTAGGGGTAAAGCTTTTATCCTATGGAATTGTATGGTTAGAGCTTTACTTTCGCTTCTGTGGAGAGAAAGGAATAGTAGACTTTTTGAAGATAAGAAGTCCTCTGTGGATTCTCTTTGTGTGAATATACAGCATACGGTTTCTTGGTGGATATCCATCCACAAGAAGGTTTTTTGTAATTATAGTCTACAAATGATTATACAGGATTGGAAAGCTGTGATTGTATAGTTCTTTGGGGAGGGTTTTCTCAACCCTCTGCCTTCAGGATGTCCCTTTTTTTTAATGAAATACATCTGGTCTGTTTCTTATTAAAAAAAAAAAAAATCAAGGGTGGGGAGAATCTATCTAACAAGAGGAGGTTACAGAAAATGGGTTCCAATTTGTGAAAATTTGAATAGAGAATAATTACAGAAACGTTAAATGAGAATACTCTAATTGGAGATCAAAGGAACAACCATATCATAACAGTTAACAATTGTTTTGGGTTGCAATTGGTTGTATAAATCTTAGAATTGGTAAGTGTTTACAGAAACTATTTCAACTATTACCGAGCGTAGTTACATGCAGTTGCAAACAGTTTTACGAAGACACACAGTATTTTCTTTTTATGTTGTAGAACCGAATAGAGTTTGGAATTTTACCCTTTTCATGTAGCTCGCTTCGAATGTTGTAAACTAATTATTTTATTTTATTTTTATAATCAGCTAAAAACAGCAATCAGTCGTGCGACTTCACGAAATGATGTATTGACAATTAGGGATGCTCTTGAAGTGTCAGCTGAAATGTTCAAGAAAGACCCTAATAATGTTCCTGATTACATCCAACGCCATCTTATTTCTCTATCTATATGGGAGGAGCTAAGGTAATATTTACTGGCCATCAGTTCTAGTGGCATTCCTTTTCCTCCTTAGTTTAAGCTTTCTAGTTTTCTAACATTCTCATATCATTTTCTTAGTTGGTTTTATTTTTTTAATTTGTAGTTTTGTTTATTTATCAACGAAGATATTCATATTCCATATATTAAGTTGAAGAAAAACGTTATGTTTCATCAAATTAATGTGGGATCATCTGGATTTTTATTCTGAAGCACAACTATGTGACATTGAAAAAACATATATGTAAGACGTGTGATAACGAAACAAGTAATGGGCAGGAAATTGGAAGGATAAAAGCTTACCTTAAGAGTCGTACATTAAGTATTTCCCTGGTTTCGGTGTTCAACTTTTTCCAACATTATGTAGTTCAGGTAATACACATTCATGTTTGATGATGCAAAATCTTGAATTTGATTGCAGAATGATGAGTTGCTAACTAATTTGGTTGCTACCGTGAGATATGAATCCAATAAGGCTTTTGGAATTCTTAAGAAAAAAGAGGTTTTTTCCATAAGTATGAAATATGTATCCCTTTTTCCGAAACAAAGAAAATATTACTAGAGTTCTACTTTATAGAGCTTCTGCTCATTGAGGAGCATGCGTTATTTGATCCTGTTGTGAATGCTAGTTTTACTTGGTTGAATTTACGTGACAATCTGATTCTCAGCTATTTGGATAGGTTTTTGATGTCTCAAGGATGATCAACTTACTTTAAAGGTTAATTAGATAGATACTTACTCTTAAGGATGAATAAACCACCACTCAACCCAAAGCTTAACCACCACTCAACCCAAAAGCTTAAGCTGATGGGTTGGGTAAATTTAATTCATCTATATGGATTCTAACACTCCCCCTCACTTGTGAGCTTGGAAAATTACATCAAGATCCAACGAGTGGAAATCATAATAGACGGGGAGGAAATAACAACGCAGAGGTTCGAACACAGAACCTCCCGCTCTGATACCATCTTAAGGATGAATAAACCACCACTCAACCCAAAAACTTAAGCTGATGGGTTGGGTAAATTTAATTCATTCATATGGATTCTAACACTTACCTTGTGTATTCTTTCATTAAGTTAAATGACTAAGTCTTTTTATTACTCTCCAGATACTTACCCCAGATATTCATTACCAGACCCCTTCATATTCTAACTTAATGACTAAGGATCATCTTTACATTAATACAACAATCTCTTACTAGATATTTGTTAATTCATCAATTTCCCCCCTATCCATCTTCCTTCTACATTCTTTCACGATTGGGGTCTATCAAAGGTTTCAGATGAGCTGGGAACCACGAGGAATTTAAGAGAGGATTTGCTTTAGGAGCAAATTTGATTGAATGCAGATTTTGAGGTTTTAATTTTGGAGAAGAGATGTATTGGAGACAAAATTCTAGAGTGAAATGGGTTAGAGAAGGAGAGCAATACATCGTATTTCTATGGAGTTTCCAACTCTAAAAGATTTAGGAATTGCGAGTCAAAGAATTGGGAATGATATTTTAGGGACGAAGGAGATTGAGAAGGAAATGTTGGATATTTTTCTTCCTGGTAGACTCTGACATTCATTATAGCTTTTTGTTTGATGGTCTTGACGTTATCTCGATATCACAAGGGCAAGGAGCTTTTGGAACCTTTTTTTACCCTAGAAGAAAGTGGAAGAGTGGTCTATTTTATGGCAATTTTTCTTGATAGTTGAGATATGACCAAGAAAGACTAATTTTGCATGTTTGTAAATTTTACTATGCATTCTGAATAAATTTTTTTGGCCTGTCTTACCATATTTTATTTCACTAGCCTACACTTATTTGACACTTTGTACCAAATCATTATTCATCCGTCCAATCGTATGCAATGTCAACATTCAAGTTATGGTGTTTCCGATAGGTTTTTTTTTTTTTTAACAAGATACGAACTTCTCATTGAAATAATGAAAAGGAAATACAATATTCAAAGGATATAAACTCCCAAAGGGAGTGAAAGAAAGCAACGAAAATACAAAAGAGAACAACTGAAAAGAAAATATTAGAAGATGCAAGATAATAATGATCTGAAGAGCAAAAGCCTAAGAAACTTGTCAAAGAGAGATGCCAAAATAATTTGAACCAATCCCTGGACTTATCAAAATCAAAATCGAAAATTCAAAGATGTAATTCTAATGGAATCTTTCTAAAGTTTAGGTACTAGATAGATATAACCATCAAATTTTAGGGACTCAATTTGTGATTAACCATGATTCTATCAACTCTTTTTTATGGTGAATTTTATCTTCTTGTAAATGGAATACTATCACTATGAACTTTTTTTTTTCCGAAAAACAATTCTATCATTGAGAAACTGAAAGGATATGCAAAGTGTTTTGGCTTATTTGGAGAGAAAGGAATAGTAGGCTTTCGAAGATAAAAAGTCTTTAGAGGATGTTTTTTTTATAGTAATTTAGATCATATTACTTTGTGGTTGTAATTATAACTTACATATGATAGTTAGTGATTGGAAGGCCGCTATTGTCTAGTTTGCAGGGAGGGTGATCTCGACCACTTAGGTTGTTTTCTCTTTTGTGGTCTTCTTGAATGCACAGTCTTTTATCCCCAGAAGAGGAAGGAAAGGGAAAAAAAAAAAAAAAAAAAAGCTCTAAAATACCTAACTAAACCTCCATAAGACCTCTCCTCACCCCTAAAAACCCTCCTGCTTCTCTCAAGCCAGATATTCTGCAAAAAGTTGAAGACCAAAGTTATAGTGACATGATTGTCTAGGTAGCTTCAGCCTTTGTGTTTGAAGAATATTGTTTCTACAAGTTTCTCATTGGCACAGAGAATTAGGTTCAACTTGCAGAAGATTTATAATTGTTATTGTACATAATTTATTTTCTCTTGATGCATTCTCTAACCTTTTTGCATAGAGAAAGGTTTCTATACTTTATAGATCTTGTAATTTTCCTTGGATTTTCAGTATCAAACCAGTATCCGTCCAGTTTCTTCAAGAATTGTTTCATCCTACCTGAAATATTTTATTTGTTATTGGGATTATTTTGGGTTCAATTATTATATTTGATGTTCTGCAGGTTTTGGGAAGGTTATTTTGATTATTTGATGGAACGGTCTTCAAATAAGTAAGGATTTCATGTTTAGTTATTATTATTTGCTGTTCTCTAATTTCTTTTTCTGTGGCTGCTTGATAATAATGTTTTAGGCTAGATCTAGATGCAAATGTTTAATTAATAGTTTCATTCTTTGAAGTTTCACAAATTCTTGAAATTGGTCTTGCGGTTAGTTTTTCTCTAGCTATAGTAATAGAAAGTTGATTAGCCATTTTACCAAACTCCTCTACCTGGCCTTATGTTCTTTTAGGATGACATCATGCAGTTGCCACATCAAAGATTTCTATGCTCACTACACCAACTGCCAGATTCTTCTTTGCTATCGATTTCACTGATCTGTCTCTTCAGCTCCTCCGTTTACTTCAATCCTTCATAAAACCTTTCAATTTTCCCAAATTTTGATGATGCAGTCCAGACCTATTATTTTGTTGTCTACCAGAACTCCATTGATTTCACAAAGTCTGGAATCTGGATGCAGGGTCCACAAATATGAACGTAAAAGGATAGCGTCCTCATGACTTATTTCTAATAGAATAAGAAAATGATGTTATACACTTCTAGATTTCTAGTCAATTAACTGCACCACCCATCCTTCAGAAGCTAAGAGTGCGTTTGGTTGGTAATTTGAAAATAAGAGATTCAATTGAAAAATAGAGTTTTGATTGTTTATGGATGTGTTTGGTAGTTGAATTGGAAATTGAATCTCAATTTAAAAAATTGTTTAAAGTGTTTAATAACATATTTGCACCAACTAAATATTTTGTTCAATCTAAAATAATATTAATTAATTTATTAACATATATGTTATAAATTTCGTCTATAATATATTATATTTTACATCTTTTAATCTTAACAAAAAAAATTGATTTTATAACGTAAAATAATATATTTATCAATTTTTCTTTTATGTAATTCTGCATTTTAACTTACACTAAAAACATAAAAGAGTTGTTTTCAAAATTTTCACTATTTGGATGAACAAAATCTGAAAACAGTTTTCAAAAAACAAATCTGCCAGAGCTTCGACTCCCAGTTTCACAAAACAAAAAAAAAATCTGTCAAACAGATATTCACTAAATCAAATTGATTCTTGAATCTGAAAACAAGAAATAGAATCTAGATTTTAGACGGTAAAGTTCCAAAAATGGCTCTTTTTTTGGTTTCCCTTAGGTTGGGCCAAGTAAATTTACTATTAATCATTGGCTTTTCACACAATCCCAACTCATCAGTTCATTTGTTGAACATGCTCATACTATTTGTTTTTCCTCCATTGGGCTTCTCATAGAACCATCAACTGACATTGATCACCTATGTAGCATCTCCCTTTGCATTACACACCATGGCTCCTCTAATTATCCCAAAAATAGCCCCTTTCTTGATAATTAGATGATCTATGAGTATGGGCATTGGTAACCCATACCTCCGTACCATCTCCCAATGTAATTTTCATTGAAACAGAAAAAGCTTCTTCTTGTGCGTGTGTGTGTAATTTCAGTTTGTTTAGTTGTGTTCTTTTTTAATTTTTTCATGTAGATTTTACTGGTTCTTATTTTATTTTATTTTGAATGCAGATCCGCCAATTATGCATCTCTGGTTTCTGCACAGCTAATTGTTATGGCATCGCATATGGTATTCCTCACAAAACGCCACTTTAGCTGTCTTATTTTATCGTTCCTTTCTTGCAATCAAGTCCCCCACAACAAAATAAAGCGGAAAAAACCTTGATTCTATTTATTGCCTACTTGAAGGCTGGGCTTGGGCTTCCTGACACTGATGCTTGGTACATGATTGAGACAATTGCAGAGAAAAACAGCATTGGATACAAGCAACTCGTAAGTCAAATATCATTTTTTCTGATGCATCATAGTCTGCAATTGCACTCCGGAACTGTTCACATCTGCCACAACATACATTCAATCCTTGCTTCATCTATTAAGAAAATTTTTAAAGATAGTTGTTTGGTTGGTTGGTTAGTTATTTTAATATTTTTCCCAGTTTCATTCTGGATCCCATAAATTTCATGCATGATGTCACATGCAGAATGCAGTTTGAGAAGTTATAGAACTTGGAGTAGGCTTAGTAATTTCATTACCATATGAGTTCTCTCATTTAGTCATTTTACAATCCTACTGATATTATTTTCAGATAAGGCTCCGAGGATTCTTATCCCATATCCAGCAGCTGCGGATTAGTTATTGGGGGCTCTCTTCCTTCAAGTCCCAATCCGTATCTGCTCATGCATTGCCATCTCCACGTCCCAGTGATGGAACTGATCAGAATCAGCAGCCTGCTGAGGCTTCTGTTGTTGGAAGAAGCTGGGTTCAGAGCATGTTTAGCAGGGATACATCTGCAAGGATTAACTCTTTGGGTCGTAGTGGTCGTTGGTCTTCTGATGGTTGGTGCTTCATATGTAGCTTTTATCAATATTGTGTGGGTTAATATTTGCAGTACAATCACCCCGTGTGTTGTTTATTTGTCCTTTTGAGTTCAGCCACGAGTGAGAGTGGTACTCTTCAAAGACAAGATTTATCCCCAGCTGGCCAGAAAAAAGTTCAGAGCAATATCCGTGTTCTTAGGGGTCATAGTGGAGCTGTGACAGCACTTCATTGTGTTACGAAAAGAGAGGTGTGGGACTTGGTGGGAGACCGTGAGGATGCAGGTTTCTTCATTAGTGGAAGCACAGACTGCTTGGTAAAAGCTTGCATTTCTCATCGTTGGAAGACCTTTGTATTGGAGATTTTGTACAGTATGTGGGTTACAAATTGTTAATTCATATTGTGCACAATTGCGTAGGTCAAGATATGGGATCCAAGCCTTCGTGGTTCTGAACTGCGAGCAACTTTGAAAGGTCACACAGGGTATTTCCTCCAAATTCTTAAATCCTCATTCTGAGTGATCAGTTTGATTTACTCCTTTTTGTTCTACACAAGTCCATTTTACTCCTTACCTATATAAAGTGTCTCTGTATCCATTTTTTGAGCATACAGACCTGTTCGTTCTATTAATTCTGATCGAGGAAAAGTAGTTTCTGGATCTGATGATCAGTCCGTTATCGTATGGGATAAACAAACAACCCAGCTTCTAGAAGAGCTGAAAGGCCACGATGCTCAGGTTTTATTTTCTTGAAACCTTGGTTTTCATGACACTGAAGATAGAAACTTTAAAGATACTTATACGAACTTGTCAAATTAGGTTTTACTAATATTTTTTAGTTCAGTAGAATTCCATCACCGTAAGATAATATTGTGCAATAGTCGTCTTTGAAGAAATTGTAACATCGTAATGACTAATTAATGCCGTCCTCTTATCTATAATTGCACTTGTCATCACCTTCTTGTCAATTAAGTTCTACTTTTGGAAGTGTTCTGTATTTCATTTTTCTTTGAATCGTTTCGATCATTTCGTTAGATAAGGATGGCTCTTCAGCTACGGTTTGTGTGAGGTGATGTTTTGAGCAACAATGGGATATTCATATAGAGATTAAGGAGAGTAGAGAGAGAAGAGGAAGAGGATTTAAAATGCAAGGGTCTAGGAGGGAAGACGGGAAACAGTTAGTCAGTCACCGTTATTTGGAGTGAAGGACTAAGTTTGTAAACATAAGGGTGGTAGACAAAATAAATTCAAGTATCTTCCTCATCAATTCCTGAACTGCTAAAACTACAAATGTTAATTGATTTATAAATGAAAACCAATCACATTTCTAAGAGTCTAAAAGATTACTAAAACACAACAATGAAATATTTAAATAAAAATTTCTTTTGAATGAAATTGTGAAAATCAGTATGAAGTACAATGCCTGAACGTGTTGTATCTTGATCTTTGCAGGTCAGTTGTGTGCGTATGCTATCAGGAGAACGTGTCCTTACTGCTGCGCATGATGGAACTGTGAAGATGTGGGATGTTAGAACTGATACTTGTGTAGCTACTGTTGGTCGTTGCTCTAGTGCAGTTCTATGCATGGAATATGATGACTCCACAGGAATACTGGCTGCTGGTGGTAGAGATACGTATGTTAATTCGCTGAAATTAGATATGTTTGTTTTGTGTATGTCGATTTTGAAGGTGGCAGAGATGCGTATGTTAATTGTTTGAAATTAGAATGTTCTACAAAAGTCAATTTTGAGTGGTATACGATCACTAACTTGTTGTCTATGTACTGGTAACCTGCATTTCAGAGTAGCAAATATCTGGGACATCCGTGCTGGCAGGCAAATGCACAAGCTTTTAGGTCATACAAAATGGATACGGTTAGTGGTGTAACCCGTAACAGTTACTTTTATTTATTTGAAAAAACATATCAGTACAACCCAAAGGAGTCAATATTTATAGACTCAAAATGTGGGAAACCGGCCCACCAACTAAATGCATTGTAAAATAAATAAGGCGCAAATGCTAACTTGCGGCCCAGAGCACAGATAATTAAAGAATAAATAAAAAACCAAATCTGAGATTAAAAGCAAGGTGAACATTGCAGACACATCGGGCAAGCGTCTTCAGTGGTGTAGAGATCATTACTTTTTATTTTTGGCTTTCCTATCTTTGCCTCTTGGATATTTTAACATAGTGGCAAAGTTAATACATGTGTGGCATCCATGCAGCTCAATTAGAATGGTAGGAGACACCATAGTTACTGGTAGTGATGATTGGACCGCTAGGTTGTGGTCTGTTTCTCGAGGAACATGTGATGCTGTTCTAGCATGCCATGCTGGCCCAATATTGGCCGTTGAGTATTCCACACTGGATAAAGGAATAATAACTGGTATTTAACTTACCTTCTGGTTATTAATGCAGTAAAAGAAAACTGGAGTTAAAATTTGAAAAGAAGGCTACATGTTTTCCTTTCAGGTTCGACTGATGGGCTTCTCCGTTTCTGGGAAAATGAGGATGGTAAATCATCTGTAAAATTCCAAAGTTATTTATGGGGATGTCGTTTTACTTATTTTAACTTTCCTTTAGACGTCATCAAGTGTCAACTATGGACTTTGGTTTCTTGCATTGAGGATTTCCTTTTCTTGATCACGTGAAACTATGATGCAAACTTTTCTGGTTATATATGCAGGAGGTATTAGATGTGTGAAAAATGTCACTATTCACAGTGCTGCCATATTGTCCATCAGTGCTGGGGAACATTGGTTAGGAATTGGTGCGGCAGATAACTCAATGTCCCTCTTTCATCGGCCTCAAGAGAGACTTGGTGGCTTCACTAACACGGGCGCAAAAATGGCTGGGTGGCAACTGTACAGAACCCCACAAAAGACTGCAGCCATGGTATAAAGCCCTTTTTGTTCGAATTTTTGGACGGTTTGAGCTCTTTTGACAGCCTTTTTGGTTTTTTTATTTTTTAGTGTATCAGTCTTATTCTATCCTGAGGAAACGCTACCTTCTCACATAAGGCAGAAATTTATAAAACAGAAGGAAATTAGTAGTTACATAGTGACTTCCTTTATTTAGGCCAATGGAGACAACGCTAAATAACTGCATGCAATATTCAAATGTCAAGAATGTGTGAACATGTGTCGGATTGGATGCATGAATGTAATGCCATGAGATTTTGGTAGCCTCTTCTGTCATCTTCGATTTTTGTTCATCTTGAATCCTATATAAGTTTATTGCATAATTTGTCAATAGGGGGTATGCCTACAACCAAATTGTATTTCCGTTATAGACCAGAAGACAATCTTTCCTTGTCCACAGAGATCTTGCTTTTCTAGTTCTCTTGGTTTTGCTTTTTATTATTATTACTTTTAACTTATAAGAAAAAAAAAAGAATCCATTTTAACTCATCTATTGTATGCCTCCAGGTACGATGCGTGTCTTCAGACCTCGAAAGGAAAAGAATATGCACTGGTGGCCGTAATGGCCTTCTGAGGCTCTGGGAAGCAACAATCAACATATGAGGCAATATTGTCTTTGCGAGTTCAAATGCTGTGCTATTTTATCGTGTAAATTTCCTTCTTTTGCATTCTTTAAACAACTTACAGATACCTTAGCGTGGTTTATGCCATTTGTTTGGTCCACTGCTTCTTTTTAGTTTGCTTTATCAATGCTGCGGGGAAATGTGGATCGAAGAGTCGGCTAACTTCAGCTAAAAAGTGGACTTGGTTGATGTAGTTCTTCTAGAGCCCTTGTGTTCATTCGGTATGAAGAAGATTACATTGTTGTTTAGATAAAAAGAAGACAGCAGCAGAGCAGCTTCTTAATCTGATGTTCATATTATGATATGATCATTTCATTTTAATATTCATAATTCTCTTTGGAATCTCATTCTCTTTACCTAAAATTAACTCAACTGCCAACTTTGAACATTGCTACTTACATTTCAGAGAAGTGAGGACTCATCGTAAGACAGTGAAGCCTACTCTCATGGAAATCGAGTTGGACCTTAACTGCCAATGCCAGATGTGGAAATGTGTCATCAATTTTTATTTACCTCATCTAAGTTTTGGATCAAATTTTTATATATATATTGTTGGTTAAAATTTTATTTGTTTTCGCTCTTATTCGCATTGGAATGTAGCATAAGAATATAAGAGATGCTGAATTTAAAGATGTAAGCATCTGGTTTGACATTGACTAGTCTTTTTGTTGCAAATTGTGTTGAATTAGCATGTTTGCTTCGGAAAATTAAATTGATTTAAATCTGTGCCCAAACCAAGTTCAACTAAAGCAAAATCCACCTTAATATCTTCCCTTTTAAAATTGAACCAAACGACAATAATTTACTAAACCAGTTGAGTCCATGTGAAAAAGAAGAATTCAGTTTTTTTTCAATGTACAACCATACCATAAGCTTGAATATTTAATTCATATGAACATAGTTTAGTGTTAATTGATACCTATCTCTCATCGAGAGGTCGTGAATTCGAATTCTCCCACTCCACTTATTTTACTAAAAAAAAATTTCAATAAAAACTAATGAACCTTTACAAATGTGTGTGTATATATATGTATTCCCCATATTTCTCTAAAAAAAAATTATGACAGCGAGATTTAAATATTAGTAATGAAATAGACCTGAGTTTAATTATCATATTCGATTTCATTTTGAATGAATAATTATATTTATTTTACAAATCATACCTTAGATTTTGAAATCGACGTGAGTTTAATTATCATATTCAGACTTCATTTTGAAGGAATAATTATACTTATTGTACCAATCATACCTTAGATACATTTGCAAAATCTAATAAATTTTTACATCTTTTTATTAAATCTTATGGTTTAAATCGATATGAACAACGAAATTAAGACATTATTTCTAAGGTAGGTGCTCTAATTTCTCATGCCAATTTCGTTAGGGGAATTGGAACTCGTTTTACTGAAATTAATTTTGATTAAACTGATAAAATGATTTGGAAAACTATAAATGAAAATGTTCGAAATTAATTTTTAAATATAAAAATATATGTTTGATTTACCTTTACCCGCGAGGAAGAGACGGATAAATTAGGGTTTAATCGATTTTAGTTTTCTCCCGCCAAGTGTGAACCTAAATCCTCAATCCCTCCATTGCAGCCTCTTGTCTTGCGGCTCTTCCTCCTCCCGCCATTGTTGTATCTGTTACTTCAATCCCTTCAAATTCTTCCCCATTTTGAAACTCTTGAAGATTATTGGAACCAGTCAAGAACACGCAATATGAATATTGGTGTTTCTATATCTTCAATTGCTGCCCTCCGCCTTCCTATTCGCCTCCATTGCTTTCGCACCTCCAAAATCCTCACATCCTTCCCGAATTCTGGAAGCTTACGTATCTTTTCGTCAATGTCCACATCCTCGCCTCCGACCGCGGATCAGCTGGCTGTAGATGACAAGAAGCCCTCGCCGCCGCCCAAGCCATGGCTCATCGTGGGCCTTGGGAACCCTGGGAAGAAATATGATGGCACGCGCCATAATGTCCGTATGGTCCTATCTCTGCGTATATGAATTCCAAGTTGCTTTTATCGTTATTTCTTTTGTTCCTTTTATTTTGAGCTTGAACGATTTCTATTTCATGCATTTATGTGGGAAATTAGCTTCTGTTTTATTGAAAACCATGTTGAGCGAGAAGATTATGCCCTATTTTTCCAAGCACGAATGCATATTTAACTCGAGGGAATTCGATTTTATGTTGATTTATAAAGCTGTAGAATGCTATATTATTTGTTACTGTTTTTGTTAATAGTCATAGTCGGTGTCATCTGGATGCCTTTGATCACGGATTGAAGCACTAGCAGCACCTAATGCGATGACTGAATTTCCAGGTAGGTTTTGAGATGGTGGATACTGTAGCTGAAGCTGAAGGGATATCCATGAGTAGTGTATCCTTCAAAGCTCTGATCGGGAAAGGTGTGCAGTTTTTAACAAGTTTCATGCTATTACCAACTGCTTTTTTGTCAACTCTCAACAGTTCATGAAATTAAAATATCTGGTTAGAACATAGAAGTATATCTAGCTGCTTATTTGCTTGCCTTGAACTTGACTAACTTGCTAGTAGATTACTGACTCCTTCCATTCCTCTTTGAAGATGTGTAAATCTTCTTCCTTATTGTAGTGTTGAAATTGTTTGACCGTGAACTCTAATTTGGTAAAATGACAATTATATTGTCTGCAATTGGACTCTAATCGACATTCTAATTATATTTGTGCATTCTCAATCCTTAGTAGGCATATTTCTCTAGTTGGAGTTTGCTTTTCCAGATAGTAATGGCACAGCACTTGTTTGGCTGCATGTTGGAATCTTTTTTAGCAAATTTTTTGTATTATGATTATTTTCTTGTAATGCAATTAAAATATCAAGAAAAGTTGGATCTCTCTTCTCCTGCAAAAGGAATTATTTTTAACTTTTCAGGACAAAGTAATAGCGATATGATTATTTCCCAGCTGTACTCTATTGATATATTGGAGATAGTCTAACAGCATTTTCTTGTATTTCAGGTTTCATCGGGGATGTTCCCATAATGCTAGCCAAGCCACAAACTTTCATGAATGCAAGTGGTGAGTCTGTAAGTAAGCTATCTCAAGGATTTCTATCCATATTAATTATTCAGTTTGTCCTTTGTTCTTAGTGGCTAATTTGTTGTGTACTTAACCTTCGTTTGCAGGTTGGTGCTATTGTTTCCTACTATAAGATTCCATTGAAGCAAGTACTTGTGGTAATATTTTATTCCCAATGGAAGAATAAGAAGTATTAGTATTATTTACAAGTGATACAACTTTTAGGAGAAGGGAGGAGGTTGGGCTGTGGGGGTGGGGATCGATATGATTCACTTCTTTTTTTTTCCTACCACATCTAAGCGATGAATTACGGTTCATACAACAGATTTTTGATGACTTAGATTTGCCATTTGGAAAATTGCGGATGCTGCCCAAGGGTGGCCATGGAGGACAAAATGGGTAATTATCTTTTTTGGATTACAATTCAGTTTAATGCCTCATTTTGGGTGAGTTTGATGGCGTACATTTTTTAATATCCTTAATACTAATGGGTACAGTGGCAGGTTTTCGTATAATTTCTTCTGGATCATGCTTCATGCTACCTACTTTTGCTGTACAACAATATATATTAATTGAATTCATTAAATTAACGAGTGAGCTTCCAAAAAAAATAGATAAGTAGAGTGATAGAGTGAAGAAGGCTTGATCTACTACATGATGGAAGGTTTTTGTGGGCGTTTTGTCCAATCTATTTTTAGGCTTTGTATCTGAACAATACTGATTTTTTTTTTATTTGATTCTGTGAGGCAGCGATGTGTTGTCCAACCGGAAAAAAAAGAAGCATATTCTATTTGATGGATTTCTGGTTGTAAGGATGAGTTTTTGCTGAATTTTGTCCCCCAAGAAAAAAGTATACTTTCTTTAGATAGGATTTCTTACTTGAAAAGTTTTGACTGCAAAAGTTTTCTTCTTTTAAAAAGGCATGCTTTCTTCAGATAAGAAGGTAGATTTACTATTGAGTTTTTGCAGCTTTAAAGGGAAGAAATCACATTTAATTGGGTTGACTGAGTAGTAGTAAATGTGAAAGTTGTTGTATAAAGATTATAAGATACCATGGACGCTTGATCGTAGAATTTAAGCTCCGTCTAGGAATTTGAGTATTTGTTGTATGTTCAAGTTTGTAAATAGAAAAAACATTAAGAAGAGTGAAGGAGAAAAAAGTGTAACTTTTAATTTGCTTATTTGCTATCTATGGCAGGATGAGGAGTATTATTGATCACTTGAAGGGAAGTCGTGATTTCCCTCGATTAAGAATTGGTACGTTTCTTAGAGCTCTGTTAGCACTTCCACACTGTTTTGAGATAATTTCAGCTGTTAAATTGGTGAAAACCTTATAGGCATTGGACGCCCTCCCGGGAAAATGGATGCTGCGAACTTTGTTCTGCGGCCCTTCAACAAACAAGAACGAGAAGAGGTGTGTAAAATACAATCATATTTCTGCAAAATAAAGCATGTCGATAATCAATCTTGACCTTTAATCATTCAAGGGGAATATCTTTTCAGTTGAATTTTACACTGCAAGTTGGCTTGGAGGCAATTCGGATCCTTTTGCTCGAGGGGTTTAACAAAAGTGCAACATTTGTCAACACCAACAAACCTCTGGAACAAATAGGTTGAAACTACTCATTATTTAAACCTTTTATAGACTCTAAAAGGACTCCATTTTGTTCTGTATCAAACTATTTTATTAACTGCTTAATACACGGGGCGGCATTCGCTACAGTTTCAACTACCAACTTCCTTGAAAGCTTTGGATGAGATTCATGGCGAGAAAGACCTGTTGCAGCAAGAGACACCAGTGTCATAATGCTAAATAGTCGGCAAAGGGTCACTAGTATTTTGAATCCCATCAATGGTAATCTCATTGCCTTTCTCACTCTCCCGTTCCTTTTGGATCGAAATCTCTTAGGCATAAAGTTGTGATCTTTGAATAGACCAATAAAGTTAGTAATCTCCCCCACCAGGCAGCAAACAAGCCGAGAAAAGTTGAGAAAGACAGGAATTGATAAAGGTGAGCTTCCATGCCTTTCGACCTAACCTTTAATACTTTAGTGTCCGTTCGGTAATTTTCTTGTTTCTAGTTTTATTGAGAAACTTGTACGTTTGGCAATTGTTCATGTTTTTTGTTTCTCAATTATTTAAGAAACGTTTTTAAAATTGTGTAGAAATTTTGGAAACCAAAAAATAAGTTTCTTGTTTCGTTCCCTTTTCAAATAAAATCAAGTTTTCTTCTTTTTTTTTTCAGTTAAAAACATGGAAGGGCAAGAAATAGTTATGAAATGTAATTATATTTTTCTTTATTAAAAAAAATGAAACAAGAAGCTTGTACGTTATCAAAGGGCTCTTGATTATCTCATCTCGGCATCACCAACGGAGGCTCTTTCTTTACCTTTCTTGTCTGGTTCTTCAGCTTTTTGCATTCCCCCTGTTCTGAGGGGCCCACGATTTTCCTGTAATTTACTGAACTATCTCAAATTGACTCAAATGGATTAAATCGATCAAAATCAAATCTAATGGATTGAAACCAACTATATATATATATTTCAAATGGGATTGAATCAGGTGCTAATTATTTGAAAGCCTGTTGATCAGTCGAGGCAACTTGGAGGAATGAGGCCTCTCTCCTTTTGATTTTAACTAAAAAATTATGTGACATATTTTGATTTTTCATTGGAGGTGGGGTTAAAAAGGATGGGGAGTTGCATTTAATTGATGGTGGAGAGAAGATGGACAGGAAAGATGAGACATTTGTGAAGCCTGAGTTTGCATGGCTGCCTTCTTTCCTCCATATTTCAATTCATTTCATAAATGCAAACTGTCCTCCAACACTTATTTCTTCTCTATCTTTTCGGAAACCTCACCTACCCACTCCCTCTACTCTAATTTATTGGGGTGGACCCCCGGTGGGCCTTTTTTTTTTATACCTTAAAAAAAAGAGAGAAAATTTTGTAGTATAGAAATTTCTTTATACTACGTTCCTTGTCAGCAAATATTTAAAAATAATGCAAAGTCATCGAGAAGCGAGTCTAACTTAGTGGTAATGGTATATATTTTCAATTAAGAAATCATCATAGTGCAGAGTCATTAACATAAAACAATCATTTAAATACTATTTTTATACATGTATTTTTAATTTTTATTTATTTTTGTCCTTTTTTAAAATATCAAAATAAATTCTTTGAATATATAGAGCAATAATAAATTGAGGTAAAAATACAAGGGCTAAATAGCTTCTCAAAATTTTGACCAACCCGACATACAAAATGTGGGCAGATTTCACAGTTGGGGTTTGCAAAAACGAAGTGATGTCGTTTTGTTTGCAAACATTCACATGAACCACCGCTCCCATTGTTGTCCTTTTCCAACTCCAACTTGTGTGTCTCTTGTATGTATTCTTATTCATATTCATATTAAGATTTCCCATGTGCCTCTCTCCTCTTAAATCTAATCTAAATTAATTTTCCATTATTCTCTAATTTCAAAGATTATATTTTATTCACACCCACATGATGTCTCCCTCCCCTTGGCAATTTTCTTCCAATTATTACTTTGTGGAATGAGTACATTATTGTAGCCCTTTTTTTTTATAATTAAAATCAAGTACTGTTGACACCCACGTGTATTCTAGGATTTGTTTGTGTATACGCGTGAAACTGCAAAATGTGCTCTAAAAATTAAAAAGTTCTTCATTATAATAGTATATAAGAAGATATTTTATTTTATTTTTTATTGTTTTTTTAAGATTCCTTGTTCATTATGAAGCATGATCCTTATTCACTCACATTCTAATTTGTTTTCCACTAGTGGTGCACTATTTCAATTATTATTGGTCTATGCTTTGTAATTTTTATTCATGTGAGTTTATATTGTATTAAAGGATTATTATTGGACATTTAATTTTTGTTACAATCTTATAAATTTGGACTAAATTAGTCACTTTTAAAATTATAGGCACCAAAACGAACGTCTTGAAAGTACGATGATTAAAATGATTAAAAATTGAAAGTACAAACCAAAATGAATAGTAAAAAGGCCAAAATAGTTTTCCAACTTATTTTTATTTGTGATTTAACTCAAAATGAATATAAAGTGTTTTTCTTTTTTAAATGAGTGTTATAATTCTTTAAGCTTTAAAGAAATTCTATTTCATATATTTTTCTGATTTTCTATCATTATAAAGTTATAATTATTGTGTCGTGAATAACAATTTGTGAAAAGAGTTGTCTAATTTTATCCTTTTTAAAGAAAATACTGGTGAAAGTATGAATTTACAAGTTTAACCTTAAATTGAAGAAAATTAAGGTCAATAAATAAAGGCGGCCACTGAACGTGAAATATAATAATATTGGCAGCTGAAAAGTTTGTTGGCTTAAAATGACTAAGAAGACCTCACCGACAATCACGGCTCGTGGGCCCCACATCCATTTAAATCGATGGCCCTCAATCCATCTTGAAAAACATTATCGTGGTCCTTGCCGCACCCTACCATTTTTAAGTCGTCCCTCAAATTTAGTAATTTAATTATTCATTTATTATGCTGTCTTCCACTCCCTAGCGTGGATCCCACCTCTTCCCTTCTCCCAAGCTCTCGTTTTTTTTCCTAATTTAAATATATTGGTTAAATTATAAAATTTGAAATTTCAAAAATATGATTTTTAAATAAAATTATTTTTATTTAATAATTACTAATTTAGATGAGATTTAGCATAGTTTTTTTTATGTAAATTTAGATAAATATATGCATTTTTTCAAATAATATAAAACCGTATTGCTTTACTAACTTTATTGTCAAAGAAATATTTGAGAAAAAATTATTTTAAAACGATTGACATAATTGTAGTTTTTTTAGTACAATAAATAGGAATAGAAATGTCAGAATAAGTGGGAAGAATGCATTAATTATATTTTTTTGAAGTTGAAGGTTTAATAAATTCAACAAAAGAAAAAATAATTTAGACTATGTTTAGCCTTCCAAATTTTCAAGATTTCAATTATGTAATTGAATTTTGAATTATGTTTTTATTGAACTTTATGATTAACACTTTTGACAAAAATACTGGTCAGTGCCTAGCTATTTGACCATATCAAGCTAATTCAGCACCCGAAAAGAAAAAAAAAATCATGAAAACATTAGCATTTCAACTCAAGAGTATAAAGACATAATTTTAAGTCTTTACCCAATCAAGATTTTTAAAAAAACCTTTAACATATTCCAAAAAAATATATGAAGATAAAAAATGTTACAAAAGAACTAAAAAATCCAATAATCAAACGGGAATAGCAACAAAAGTTTTAAATGTCGAACTGTCCAAGTTTCAATTTTATAAAAAATATTGATAAGAAATTATGATAAAATATGGATGAATATTTTTTAAAAAATTATAAAAATATATAGTAAATAAGTAAAAAAAAATTGTAATATTATGTCCATATTAATCATATTATATTGTGGGTAGAGAGTTGAAACTAGGGCACAAGCTTGCACTATATTTACAATACATGCCACTCAACTGAATCTCACAGTACAACTTTTAATAATTATGATTGATTTATGACTACCACATGCAAAACCCCCTCTACCCCCCATTACTTATCCACATCCACATAAATCACAATGCCTAAAAACCCTCACTTCTAATATAATCAACCACACACCCACGCACCCCAATTTCGTCATTTCCATAACCCAAAACGAAAGAAAACAAAATTAAAAGAAATAATAAAATAAAATAAAAGAAGCCAAACCCTAATTTATTTCTATTGTTACCCTTTCTAACATTTATTGGGTGAAAACCCTACGAGCGAGTTTGCCAAATCGAAGTTGACACGTGTCCCCTGCTGCTGAACGTTCCCTATGATCGACAGAGACGACGTCGTTGGGGCGAACGCAAAGCAGAAAGTTCCGGCTGAGTCCACCGGGATCAGGTAGTTCTTCGGCGGCAGCATCAGGGACTTCCCGCCGGAGAAGTGGAACGACACCGTCGGAATCGTTACTCTCGACTGGGACGACAGATCGTAACACGTGTCGAATAGTGCGAACCCGTTCGTCTTCCTCAGGTACGGCGTCAGCCTCACGAAGGCATCGCGGAGGGAGTTGTACGCCTGAGTCTGCAGCCGAGTTATGGCGGTTCCAGAGTCCACGATGATTCCGCCGTACCCGGAATCGTCCATTTGGAACAGAGACGGTGGAATCGACAGCAACTGCCCGCCGACGCTCAGTCCGGTCAGCCCGACGTAGTAGAAAGTATCGACTCTTCCGCTTCTGAGCAATGGAGCAGTCACTGAGTCACTGGGTGCGCCGGAATTGAAATCCAGGCTCGAAGACGAACCAGAGTCGCGGTCCACAAGACAGTACGAAAACGACGACGCTTTCATCTGAGAAGTGAGGGATAGTGATCCGCCGCCGAGTCCGAGCAATCCAGCGGATCCGACGAACAGTCCCTCGTTGTCGTGGCCGCACCCGAGAGCGACGTTGTTAATCGTCCCGGAGTTGCCGAACGACAGCGTTTCAGTGACGAACTCGCCGACGGTGAAGGAGCCATCGCCATACGAGACCTGGTAAAGACACTTGGCAGCACGACAACCAGACATTTCTAGAGCTTGGCATTGCTGAGATTCGCAGGGAAGGGAAGCAAAAGAGGAGGAAGTTCTCGGGTCAAAAATCGGGTCGGATTGCTGGTAGCAATCCGTACAAGGCTGACATTGAAGCCAATTGATATCGCTGCCGGTATCGAGAACCATGTAGAATGGCTTGGCCGGTTGTCCGACGCCGACGCGGGAGAAATACTCGCCGCTGCCCTGACTGGAGCCGGAGACAATCGGAGTGCTCAGATCCTCCGGCAGAATCTCCGTCTTCAACGGCTGAAGGTCCGACCTCTTCAGGTCACTGAGGGCAAATTGAAGCCTGTCGTTGAGCGATTTAACTCGAGAGGAGTCGCGGTCGAGGCGTGAGAGGACGAGGCTCTTGTAGTCCTTGTGTCCGGCATTGCGAAGAGCATCGCGAGGGTGCAGTTGCAGAGAGAAGGAGGAAGAGTTCGCCGGAACAAGCTGCTCCTGCTGCTGGAAAGACATTAAACCCTTGGGATCGAATTTCAGGACCTGGTCGGCTTGTTTCAGTGAAGCTGAAACATCGAGCAGAGCGGAGGAGGAGCGAGAAAGCTCCGGCGAACTGCGGCATGATGTGAAGGGCAAGAAGAGAGAGAAAATGAAGATGGTGAACACAGGTAGCACCATCGTTGGGGGAAATTTGCAGTGGAGAAAGCAGAGTTTAAGAGTTGGGTTTAAAAAGGAAGTGAGGTTTTAAATTGGGAAGATGGTTGTGTTTGGTTTGGGGTTGGAGGCAACCCACTGCTCCTAGTTGCCATTATCTGCTTTTCAGAAGGAAAAAAAATCAAATTTTTATCTATAATTCATAATTACTATTAATATATATCTATATAACTTTGCAACAGAATTGATTTGATTTGATTTGAAAAATGTTGTTTTTGATGCAAAATACATGAGTTTGAAGAAAATTACATTACAAATTGTAGCCAGAAGGTACATATGTTGTCAATAATAAATGTCACCTACATCACATCGTCACATGGATGTAGGTTATGACTCTATTGGAAGGAACGGTTTTGGCGTTTGGTTGAATAAATTTATTTCTTTTATATATAAGTGTTAAGATTATAGAAGTTATATAATAGTCAACCTGAGCCATCGTGAGTTGGAATCTACGTTTCATTTGTTGTACTAAAAAAAATTATACAGTAATATAGTTGAAAATTATAAGCAAAGTTGGTGACAAGTTAACAAAATTCACACACCATATAGAATCCATAATGGAAAAATTTTGGTATGTTTGTTCACCTACTAAAATATGGTAGAAAAGTCTTTATGATTTTTTTAAAGTAAATTTGTCTTGGAAAGAAAATAATGGCAGTAGAGGTTGGATCTACCTGCAGCAATTGAAGAGCAGTCCTCCAAGTTGAGTTCTGCAAGAGTTAATGCAGCCCATTTAGAGTTAATGCAGCAATTGTGACCCCAAATTTCTTCTTCCCGTCGGGAAAGATTAGAAAATGTGTAACATCGGTTGTACTTGATTCGACTAGATTAGAGAAGATAATGTAAAGACTAATCATGCATTCCACCACTCCCAAGTAGCTCATTTTCCTACAAAACATTGTTTCTCTCACAGAAGTCTCAATCTATATCAAACATAGTTATTGTACATTGGACATATTCACTTAAATACGTCCCACCAAGTCAAAGATAGATTCCACTATATGCTTGCATTCACAAGTGCACAAAAAAACCACATGGAAGTCGAGTAACAAAAAATCCAATGAGAAAAACAAACACGTACAACTCATAATATATACAAACTGACTAGTGAAACCAGAGTGAAAATCGTATTCGTAAACTGAAGTTTATTTCTTTACGGAGTGTCTCTATTTATGTACATAGGTGCAACTTGCAATAATATTGTAGCAGTTGAGGACATGCGATTTTAATAATATAGCTGATAATTAAGAGGCAAAAGAGTACATTACATAGTCTATGTTTCCTATTCAACAACCATCACTCGCAGGCTCGATTGAACTTAGAAGACCGTTGCCTCTCAGCTGCATACAGTGATCTTCTGCATCCACTTGAGCGCAGATAATTACCACTGACATCCCGTTGTAATGTGCCTCCTGCATTATGTTGACTGCATTGTCAAGGGTCATTCCAGGGATCACCTTCATCAGAACTTGCACAACGTATTCCCGCTTATTGTAATTGTCGTTATGTAGCAGCACTCGATACGGCGGGGCAGTTTTCCTTGATTTCCTGAAGATCAAAATTATTTTGGAAGATGGACCTTCAATAATGCATACAGATCTTTAGTTGCTTATATGTGACATTCAAAGAACCGTTTTATACCTAACGTCAAACTCAGATTCACGACCAGGTGTTGTCTTCTCTATGGTTGGCTTTTCCAACAACCCCCCACCTTTTCCGAGCTCAGCAACTGATAACATCATTAAGGTGCTCCGGTTTCTACATTGTTTATGAAAATAGTATTTATCCCCTATGACACAAATAGCCATTATAAATGGGTAACACTATAGAAACATGTCATGCAAATTCCAACAAACAATAAAATGAACAGCCTTCACACCTTTGCAGGTAATAGCAAATGTACGTTGATTATGGAAATTGCAACCCAAAGCTGACCCAGGTCCATGTGAGCTCATTGATCGATAGATATACTCCTAAGGTCATTTTTGGCTATTTGTCAGATTACATGGTAGAAGTTCTTATGTAGTTTTGTGATTGTTTTGAAATTATTTTGTAATTCTGTCTTGTTTCCTCCTTTTTGTTTTTATAAAGGTTTCTTATCCAATATATATATATATATATGCTAGAAGTTCTGAGTTAAAATCAGACTAGGCTCAAAACTCTTAACAATCTCAGTTTATGGACCAGCCATCAGTTTGTTGTCCAAGATTATCCAAGAATATTAAACTTTAAAATGGGCAGTACTGTTTAACTTAAACTAGAAATTAAAAGGTTTCTTGTGCAATTTTACCTCTTAAGATGGACCCCTTTTTTGTGGAGAACTCCTTCCGGACGATTCACCAAATATGTTCACAAATTAGTCTTTCTTTTGAAGAGTTTATATAACAGTTGTTCCAAGTACTACCAAACTCAGCATTTTAAACTTAAGCCATCATAATTTTAGTCTTGGATGCAACGTAGGTTGCATTAGTATAAGACCCAGTGTATATATTTACATAAATAAATACCAAGAAGTCAAATCATCAATAGACCACGTATAAACAACAATCATATAAAATTTGAGCTTAAACAACATTTATGGATAATCTATGTCTTCTTACGTAAAATAGCTAACTTTTCCAAAAAATTACATCCAAACTTCATTAATATCCAGTTTGGGTCCACACCATTGCACATTTAAACTCTCACTCTGTTTCTAATGAAAAATATTTGCTAATAAGCAACTCTAGTAAATTCTGGAATTTATATCATCGTTCTAAGACTCTCTGCAATAACATGGATATAAATAAAAGAAAAAGAGTAGAAGATCAGCTGTTTAAGCTGTTAAATTGGTAGCTAAACTATACCTTTCTACATGATATTCATTTTGATCATTCAACTTCTAAAAGTTTTACTTGGTCATTGAGCTTTCTATATCCATATAGTCTGAGATATTAATTCACCATAGTAGAAATGTTGAAATGTTATATATTATATGAAAAACCAGACTTTTGTAGAGAAAATGAAAGGAAATACAAGCGGGCATACAAAAAACCAGCCCAAGCCAAAGGTGCCTAGACAGAAGGCAACAAGAAAGGGCTTTTAAAATGTTAATATGAAGTATTTACAAGACGCTAAGTTTAGTCCTTGCTTTTTAGGTTGTATTGGAGAGGATTCAGCTTCAAGAACAAGATCGACAAAACAAAAATAGAAAAATATGAAAAACTGTCCCACCTATCGATGCAATACAATAGCTCAGAGCTAGCTATGTGGTTCTACACACAAAAAGAAAAACAAAAAACAAAAAACAAAGCAAGAACCGAAAAAAAAAAACAAAAGAATCTCCCGAGAGTTATATCAAGTGGTCAATAGAACTTGGAAAAGTTATATCAAATATAAAGGCTCTAAAGCGGCTTATTTCTTTGGTCAATAAGATCCAAAAGGTTTCTCGATCCCATGAGGTGGAGGTCCATAATAGACATATATAAGTTCTAGTACGCCAAGTAACATCATACATATATTTGTGTATACCAAATAGTTTTTGAAATGTTAGTACGAAATATTTACAAGATGCTAAGTTTGGTCGTCGTTACTTCAAGAGATTAAGAATTTTAAGTTATTAAACTTTTAACCCAGAGGCTTGAACTTAGAACTTTGGAGGATATCACCAAACATCCCAAGTCCTTGTTGTATATATTGTTCCTATATATTAATGCTACTCCATGACAAGTTACAGAAATCTAGAGTTATGTGAATGCCATGTACTCATGTCACGTAAACAAGATTTCACTAAACTATCGTGTAAGCATTTTACTACAGCACCATACAAAAGCTTGAGATCATCCTCTGCAGTTGAATTTGGTTTCATTTTTAGTTTTCCCCCATAATGCACCACTTTGTTTCCCAATTCGAGAAAAATAAAATTCACACAATCTGGAAAACGATATTCAGACTAAGGAGCCAGAAGCTTCTATCTCCACAAAGCCATGAATTGTGTAAAATATTCAACAAGGAAGCGAAATTTGTCAAGATAAACGAAGAACCCACAGTGAAACCAAGAGAATGGCAGGGCAATTGATAAACGAAGAGAATTAAGAGGCGCAATTGAAAATTCCGTAGAACCCTGAATACCTGGTCTCGTTTGATTGAAGAAGTGGTTGGGTGAAAGAGGTACTCGACCGCAAATTGCAGCTTCCATAGCCTCTCTCCGTGTGGTTGAAGGAATGAAGAGTGATTTGGGGCAGCAGGTTCCAAAAAAAATGTAAACGAGCAGCGACTCCACTGAGTGGTTTCTCTTCGCTATGTGACATTCACTCTCGCGATCTTTTCGGGAGGGTAGTGGCTGATGAATCTCCGTTTCTCGTCTCCTCTCAGCCATTCGTCCTTTTACGACGTCGTTATGCGCGCCAAATCCAAATCGTCCGCTCAATTTTTCGGTACAATATCCAAAAATCTCACCCACCCAACTATACTCTCAAGTCCCATCTTCTATGAATAAATAAATTATGTATTATAAAAAATTATATATTATAGATAAAAAGATAGGCCGGACTCTAATTTTTATTTTTATTTTTAGTACAACAATTTAAGGTGAGATGTTCGATCTCATAATCTCTTGGTCAAAGATGAGTACCAATTAGCACTGAACTCGTGTTGACGATCCTGAAGTTTTATAAGTATGGGACTTCGTTATCTGAAATTCAAAATAATTTTATCTCTTTTCTCTAATATTATAATGTATTTAGTCGTAGATAACTTATATATAATTCATTCATTTTATTATTAAAATAAGAGTATAAATTGATAAATTTATAATAGTTAAAGCATATTTTTTGGACCAATAAGTTAGGGAAAAAATACTTTTATAACGAAATATCTTGAATTTTGTTTGTGACTTCTGGTACATTCGTTTTTAAATTAAATTGAATTAAAAAAAAAGTGGAATGTTGAACACAAGATGTTTTTTCTTATTGCATTATAGTAAAATGATTCCTAATAAGTAATAAGTTGTTGTCTTTTTTTAATATCAAGTAATAAGTCGTTAGATATTAGTGTGTGTGCGTATAACTTCAAAATGTTGTCCTCCAATTGTTTAGTTTTTTGTTTTTCGGATAAATTTTGATCTCTGGCTTGTAATGCTTAAAAAAATGTCAACAGAATTTTAAATTAATTTAACAATATACCTAATGATTGATATTTAATGTCTTTAAGCTCTTAGGTTTTGATTTGTATAGATACACGTTTTCATACCATTTTTCTCCCCGACAATAACATTTAGGAGTATAAATTTCAACCTTTAACATTTTGATTAATGACATTGATTCCACAAGTCGTTAAACCAAAAAAATAAAAAAGAACAATGATAGACCAAAAATTATTAAGAAATTGATACCTTCATATATTTTGTTGTCGTTTTATTTTAGACTAAATATACAAGATGATCCCTAATCTTTAAGGTAATTCTCAACCCAGTCTTTAATGTTTTTAAATGATTAATTTCACACTTATGTATTAAAAATCATCAATTAAGTCATTATATGAAAAATTTGTCAAAATAAGTATATCTCAACAATTTAGCATATATCTCCCATCAAGATTGTGTGTCCAATCCTCCACCTTCACATGTAAAAAAAATGCAAACAAAGAATTAGTATAGCATAAAATAACTATTATATATATTAATATATTTAGATACGTAAATGTGTTATGCTACACGATACATAAAATTCTAACCTACTTATTATACAGATGAAATATATTTCTTTCGAGTGAGGTGTTTAAATAGTATGATTATGTGCTTAAATATGTAATTATTATAATAATTTAATAATACCGTTTTCTGTTAATAAATTTTAACATTTTTTGTACCTAATGACTTAATTAATAATTTTGTATACGTTAAAAGACGATGAAAATTGTCTCAAACATCAGAAACTATTTCCTATATTTAATCTTTATTTTATTTAAAAATTTATTATTATTATTATTATTCTTTCGAAATAATCAGACAAAACGACAACAACATCATTTGAGCGGTTCAATAGTTTTCCTTCTCATTTAATTTTTGGAAAAAAAAAATAATGGAAAAACGTAGTTGGGAAAATGACAGATGCACCATATGATATGTAAGAATGCCCTTTAAAACTCCCAAGATGACTTAAGAAAAACTTTAAAATTACGAATAATGTTTAATATTTATTGCATACCGCTATAATGTATTCAAGTTTGAAAATTGACCGGGGCGAAAGTTGGGAGGCTAGGGAAAAAAAAAGACAAAAATATCTAAAGGGAAGTGCTATTTTATTCAAATTAATTATATTGATTTATAGGTAAAATAAAAAAGATATCGAATGAATTGAATTAAATTGTAAGATATTGTGTACATTTAAGAAATGCCATAGCATCTGACAATAGAATTATTGTTCTGTCAAATATCGGTAGATATTTTACTAGGTGAAAATTTTTAGTCGAGCTAAATTCTTTATCACGAGTCTTTTTTCCTTTTTCTTTTTTTTAGTACCTACAAACCGAGGCTTGAATACACGTGTCCAACCAAGAAAAAAAAGCCATGCGCTGGATTTTATCACATAACCATATTTAACCTAAAAGCAAGTTGATTTTTTTTTTCATTTGCTTCTAAAAATCTTTAACTATTTTTTATTATCAACAAATTTCAAAAAAGCATTTTCAATGAGTTAAAGCTCTTTGATCGCTCTTTAACTAAAAGACTACCATTACACGTTATTTAACATGTGTCAAGACTTAAGACACAGAGTTTTATTACTAAAAAGAAAGGTTATTCAGGGAGTCCCACAGGTCGGTCCAATAGCATCCGAGTCGTGGAAATCTGATCTGACCGCACCACAATGAACGGTCTAGATTAGGGTGGAGGGCACGTGTGTCGAAAAGCAGATTAGGGAGAATCCACGTCAGAAATACGTGTATTTAATCGGAAAGGATCGAGGTGGAGAGGGAGGGACACGTCAGCTGTTTCCTCCCCAGAAGCTCACACGCGGGGGAATTCTTCTGCCTGACATAGCCACCGGCCCAAGAATAACCGACTTCCATTGTACGTCAAGAATCGCCGTTGTTTTATTGTATCACTATAATCAATTCAACCCGATAATTTCTCTCTCTCTCTCTCTTCCCTAATTTCCTTCTACAGGTTTTCCGGTTCTTTCTCCGATTCGTGTCTAAATTTACGCCTCGATTTGGGTCTGGATATTGTTTATCTCTCTCTTTCTCCGATTCCGTAAATTTTTTCGGATCGGGAAGAGATACTACAAGAAGCTTAATAAATGATTCAAGGTTTTGTTGACGATGTGCTTGCTGTTACCAAAGAGTGAGTCCCTCTTTCTTCCGCTTTCCGTCGGCGTTCCTGATTAACTTTCTTTCAGCTAATGGGGATTTTCCTTTTGTTTTATCGTTTTTTTGGCGGTTGATGATGTATGTTATTTGCGGAATCGAGCAAGATAATTTTGATAATCTCATTCTCATCACATAATATAAATGTTGGATGCTTATTTCGAATATTGCAATGGATTAAGCAAATTCGTGCTGTTTTCCTTGAGGAACTGGGATTTTGTTGGATCTTGCCGTAAACTTCTATCCCTTGTTTCCCCATTTGTTCATGTTGTCCTTTTTCTTAATCCCTATGCTCTTCATTTGTATTTTTATGTCAATGGAGAAATACGCAACTCTTCTTGATTGCTGAAGTTTTTCGACCTTTTTGTGGCCAGTTGTAATACATTTGTAACTTGCGTCTAAGAACTTCTTTTTCGTTGCCCAATTTGTTATTTGTTTCAATTTCCCTTGAGGCTTTTGTTTCTTACTAGTTGAGCTTATTTCCTTGCAGAAGTGACTTCATTCCTATTTTATTTTATTTTTTAGTGCAGGTCGGTGAAGACACTCACGTACGAGTCCTTGAATAATGTTGTGAGGCTGATCAACGGATTATCTGCACTTCTGCTGACTATTTTACCAGGGAGAGGTTCCGTACTAGAAGGTTATGGCTGGGAGCTCAGACCAACCTTTCGAGGACCTCGTTTTCCCCGCTGGATGGAAAAGTATGTCGATTGACCTGAATTCTACGACGTTTTGGTGTCCAAAATAATCTTTCATAATAGATTTCGCTGCATGCTTTTAAATTCACTTTTAATCGTTAGGAATGTCCAGGTTATCATGATACTCACACACGCGATAGACTTGGAAATCTTTATGGTTTATCCTTTCCGTGACTAGGATAAGCAGTAAAAGGTTGCTATTGTGCATTAACTCATGCCTTAAAAGTATCGAAGTCATATTTCAGCACACTTTTTATTTATTTTTCTGTGAAAAAAGTTGTGCTTCGACTCACGGTATTCGTTTGTCCTTTTAGTGACGAGGATAAGCAGGGACAGATTTACCTTACTTGTAACCGTAATGCAAAGAAATTTGAAAGGGACCCCTGCTACTGATTCATTCGTACTTTTAAAAAATATCAATCCTAAATTTTGTGCAGGGCAAGTTTGGGATTGCTATAGAGTTTAGTCTCTGAAAAGGTGAGTGGGATATAGGATGAATAAGGCCACAGGAGGATGGGAAACACAAGTAGTCAAAATCGAGGATTGGAGAGGCAGAGATTTACCTATGGAAAAGTTAGATAGAGCATATGAGGCGTTAAATTTTGTGTTTTTCATACTTACGTTAAATTGTAGTTTTAACTGTTGAGACAATGTTGGAGCCATGAAGTTTGGAATAGTATCGTGAGTACATGAGTCATTGAGTCCACAATTGCACATTTTTTTCGTGGGAAAAAGTTATTTCCTTCATAGTTCAATATTCTCTCTAGATCAATCTTTTTTTAAAAAAAAAGGGAAAAGAAGAAAGTGTGATATTGTTTCACCTATTGAAACATGCCCGTTAGCCACTCCACATTCCAGCGTGGTTCTTTCCCAATAGAAAACAGCCTTTGTATCCTCATGGCTGGTGGGTTTTATGTTCTGTATACGACCCTGCTGCTCTATTTTTGCGTGTAATGTCAATACCTCATTTTCCCTTGATTTAAATTCGCCATTTCAGATGTAATGAGTAATTCTTCAATGCGTTCCTTTCCTTTCCTTTTATCCTCATTGCCATAGGATAGAACTGCATTGCATTTTATATTTATGCTCTTTGGGCAAATAAGTGGTTGACATGTTTTCTTCCTGTGGTGCATAGTGGTGTGTCCTCTTTCAACCAGTTCATTCACGAGCTTTCAGTGGATTCCGACGAGTCGAGCTTAGATTATTCCTCCGGGGAGGAAGATACTTTTGCAAATGCAAATGAGTATCCTGCATCACCATCATCTCACAGTTCTCGGGGCTCCAGGTCCAGGGCTAGTGTTCATGTCAAGAATGTTTGGCACTGGACAGAAAGGATCAAAGGCATCTTTCTTTGGATTCTTTTACCTGCAAAATTTCTATTGGGGATTCCATTTCGTATTTGTCACTTTTTTTTCATTAAATGGGCTGGGTCCTCATCCATACCTGGAAGTCCTTGGCCCTCAATTAAGAGGGTGCATAGCCATAAGGACCATGTTGTTCATCGCACCACTGACCGGAGACGTGGAGTTATTGAGGTTTCTCCTTTACTGCTACTAGTATTTTCTGGTTTTCCCACCTTTGACTTCAGTTAATACTAGGAAACGTTGTGCTGATAGGATACATTTGGATATGCTTTATTTGGCCTGACTTCTATTTTTTAATTTCTCTTTCTTTCCTTGTTAATCAGGATCTTCATCTTGCAAGTGAAATCTTTATTGAATCTGTCTTCGATATGGTCCATAAGGCTGCACATTTTATTCTCTCGCCATTAGATGCATTCAGAACTCTGTTCAGATGGTTTTGTTCTTGGAGTGGTTGTGAGAGAGATGATGATGGTATTGGTTCAGATGTCATTGTGCCTACAGCTACCCTTGGAGATGATGACCCTGTGCCTAGTGAAAGGAGTTACACCTTTCATCAGTCACTAAATACAGATGCCAGAACGTGCCAAGATGTTATATCCGAGCTTGGGTAAGACTAGCATTGGTGGCTTCTCAAGGGTTTATCCTCTACCACTTTCTTCCTATCCTCTAGGTATCAGCATGAAGCTATTAGTTTCTCATCCTCCTATCTTTCTTCCTATCCTAGGTATCCATATGAAGCTATTCGTGTTGTGACTAATGATGGATATGTTCTTCTTCTTGAAAGAATCCCTAGGTACAATACTAGCTAATTTATTCTTTGCCTATTTGGATTTTTTTTTTTTTTTTTTTTTGGGGTCTGAACGTTATGTGGCAAATGCTTGTACTGTTATTTGCAGGCGTGATGCTCGTAAAGCTCTTTATCTGCAGCATGGATTATTTGATTCGTCCATGGGGTGAGGTTTCCTCTCCCATTTCTTACCGGTTTCTGTTTTGCAGCTGTACATAGTCTGATAGTTTAATCTGTGATTTAGGACAGATAGGGAATACATCCTGACTTATTTGATTAGGGTCAAGGACATCTTTAAATTTATATACAGGCAACGAACTGACAACATAGTTACAAAAATTTGATCCCTGATAATACAAAAGAACATCTTATGGATAAGGAGATAGGATTGTTACTCATATACAATGTCTGTTAAGATCTGATTCTTGAACTACTCCCCCACCACCTAACCCCGGCACCCACACAAAAAGCACTAAAACAAGGTTGAACTCATTATTCTTTTTTATTCCTAGTTGGGAGAGGTGGGGAAGTTCAAGCCTACATCTGTTCTCTAATTATAATAATTCTTTTTTCTGCTTAGTTGGGTGTCAAATGGGGTTGTCGGGTCGCCAGCTTTTGCAGCTTTTGATCAAGGTATGTTTCTTTTTCCTCTGAAGTTCAAGCCTCGAGCCTTCGGCGATGACGCATTAGGCTTCGTTCATCTACTAATTAGTTTTCTTTTCCAGGGTATGATGTTTACCTCGGGAATTTTCGTGGGTTGGTCTCCAGAGAACATATTGATAAGAATATATCTTCAAGACAGTAAGTATTTGCGTTTTTCACTTTTCTACATATCTTCAATTCATTTAACAAACTAATCCGCATCATGAGAAATTCGGAGGTTTGATAATGTGGAGGCTTTATGTCCTCATGCGTCGGGAATAAAATATTTTACTTACTGATGTTACAAACTATCCAGGTACTGGAAATATTCCATGAATGAACATGCCATGGAGGACATTCCAGCGATGATTGAAAAAATTAATGACGTTAAGACTTCTGAATTGAAGCTCAGCCAACCTGAACTTGCAGAAGAAACCGACAATGATCAGCCATTCAAGCTTTGCGCTCTGTGCCACAGCATGGGAGGGGCTGCTATGTTGATGTATGTTATAACAAGGAGGATTGAAGAAAAGCCACATAGATTATCCAGATTGGTCTTATTATCTCCTGCTGGATTCCATGACGATGCCCCATTTATTTTCACAATAGTCGAGAATCTCTTACTTCTGTCAGCTCCAATTTTAGCTCCATTTGTGCCTGGCTTGTACATACCCACCAGATTTTTCCGTATGCTTCTCAACAAGTTGGCTCGTGACTTCCATCACTACCCTGCGGTTGGAGGGTTGGTTCAAACCGTCGTGAGTTACTTTGTTGGTGGGGACAGCTCAAATTGGGTTGGAGTACTGGGAACACCGCACTATAACATGAATGATATGCCTGGAGTTGCATTTCGAGTAGGCGTGCATATTGCTCAGATGAAGCATGCCAAGAAGTTTAGAATGTTCGATTATGGAAATGCATCTGCCAACATGGAAGCCTACGGATCGCCAGAGCCATTGGACTTGGGTGAATACTTCGGGCTTATTGATATCCCTGTAGATTTAGTTGCTGGGCGGAAGGACCAAGTGATAAGACCAACAATGGTGAAAAGGTACTATAAAATGATGAAGGATGCAGGTGTTTGTGTATCATTCAACGAATTCGAATACGCGCATCTGGACTTCACATTCTCGCACCGGGAGGAGCTCTTGGCTTATGTAATGTCTCGTTTGCTCCTGGTCAACGAGCCCGGTGGAACAGAACCCAAACCAAAACCGAAGTCGAAGCCTTTTCCAAAATTGAGACCAAGAGAGAACTTGGATGGCTAGCTTACAGAACACCTCAAGAACCCACTTTCTTAAGTTTCCAGGATGTGGCAAGCAGAACAGGAGAATGAGAATGTCTTTATAGAGTTTGTATATTTTCGGTTAAGCGTCACCCAGTCATGGATTTGGTCATCGTCCCATCAAATTTTTTAGGAGGGAATGTATTGCTATTGACGGTGATCTTCTCTGAACTAAATTATGTTCTTGATTTCTGTGTGCTTATAGAAGATTACGGACGTTGGTTATGATCTGTAGCCTGTAATTTAAATAATGTATTGTTCATATATATTAGTGGAAGTTGAAATCGTAGGCATCAAATAAATACATGCTATATCTGTTACGTCTCATTTCTCTTCTATACTTCAAAATTGAGTTTTTTTCTTCAATATCTTTTAACTGTTGATGTGTTGTTTCATTATATTGTATATTCCTCACAAACAATATTCGAATTCTAGAAAAATATAGAAAGATATCTAATATTTGGTGAACGAAGAAATCGAGATAACCAATCCACGCGCGGTTTGTTCTGTTTTATTTTCTCCACCATGTGAAATGTAATGACGCCAAATTTCGTAGACAATTAGTAAATTGTTCGAACAGTAGATGGAATACACTTTTATCATCGCCCACGGTCCGTTTTCCTTCTTTTCGTTTTTCTCGTATTTCTGAATTAATTTGGAAAGTTCTCTACCTCCTTGTACTCCTACTTCTGTTGGATTATTTGTTACTGCAGCTGATTCAAGGTCTTATCTGAAGTTTCTGGAGACGGAATTTTTTCTTGTTTGATATGGGGCAGACTGATGGATGCTTTACAAGAATATGCGATAAGAGGTACCTGACCATTGTCCTTTTTACTTTGAAATGATTGTGTTTTCGATTTTCTGTTTTATGTGGTATAGAAAATGGCAACTGTACGAAACTTGCCCTCTCTTCCTTCCAAGTGTGACGAAATAGTTTCATGATGTTATGAGTATCAACTCTATTTAATTTCATGGTGATGGTTCTAGTTGTCGTGTTTTAGCTAGCCTTTTATGCAATTGGTTTGCCATGATGGCTCTTCAATTTACTTTCACTTTTACTGACGTTCTCCTTTTCTCATTTCTCAATCAATTTAGATAAAAAGGCTGGTAAAGCACAATTTTGCCTGTGGGCTTGTGATTAGTGCTTGATTTTGATTTCTTGGCTCAAAACTGTTGGGAAATATCTATATTTTTCAGTTATGTTTCTTAATGGTCTCTTTGATCGTTAGTCTGATTCAATCCCTTCTTCTCCACCTTGTTGTGGAGGAGGGACTTCATTGTGAGATATTCCCACCCCAAAGGAATGTTATCTCTCCCCTTCAAATGGAAACTTTCTCTAGTGACCACTGTAGAGGGAGAGGGAGGAGAGAGATTATAAATAAATGGATTCCAGAGAGATAATATGATTTGCCATGCATCTATTTTAGTGAGATTACCGTACAGGGAAAGGTGCAGAGACAGTTGAGGATGATGATATGATTTGCCATGCCATCTATTTTACAGTACGTGTCTTCTTCCACGCCATTCCTTTAAAGGACACTTAAATTTGAAGGACGAATTATGTATAAATGAAATAAAAAAGGTACTCCTATTGATTTTGAACAAGGGACAAAACTGTCAAAGTTTCACGGGTTGGGGTGTATTTTAGCCTAGAAGTTGAGTTAGTTATCTTGATTCAAATGTAGAGATCTTTGCAGTTCCGAGTATTCTAAGAGGGCGTAGCTAAGCTGGACAGAAATCTTGAAAATAAAACGTATTATAATTTCCACTGGAAAATCTTTTTTCACCTGTTGGTGTACATAATGACATGTAAAACTTTGTTAGGAAATAATTCTTCAAGCTCTTGTAAGGTTGACAATGATGACTAGAGGAGTTGCTCCTACACGGAGAATAACTTCTGAAACTATTTCTAGAATTTAAGGCAGCATTGGAGAAAGGAGAATAACGATGTCTGCTCATTGCTATCAGATAAAGGAGTATTTGACAATGAGGCTCAGAATTTGAGAAAGAACTACAGTTCAAGGAGTTCAAAGCTGGTGTTCATGGAACTGATTGTGGAAGACTTGCATAATTGTAACTTTGGTAAAACCTTCAAAGGTCCACTTATTGATCTGTGACTGGTTTAGTTGCTCAGTCTAAGCATCATAATGGTTCTAATAGTGTGCTTACAAGGCTGAATTTGGCTTAGGGGGATAGATTGTGTGCTTATGAGTTGATTTTGAACACTGTTCGGTGTGTATAAAATCCTAGAAATAGGTATCCAATTTGATAACCTGATTCTATTTTAAGATTCAAAAGGGTGAAATAGAGTGAATTATATCTGCACCAGGTTCAGTAGTTTAAGTATTTCAAAAGTTAGTCATAATGAGCAAGAGAGCAAACAAGTATTAATTTGTACCATACAGTTATACCTGTTCATTGCCATGCATTGTTATTTTAAAGAAGCTCGTTATCTCTGCATTTGTTGCTTGCCTATGCTTCATGCCTTAGGTCCTTAACGCTCTCTGATATCAACATAACATCTCGTCTTTTACCCTAAAAAACTGCAACGACAACAAGCTGCCCTTGCCCATGTATCAGTGTTGCTATTAAGATATTATCTGTAGTTCAAATAATGTCGTCTTTTTAAAGATTCACGTCATACAAATGAATTGGTCTCATAGCCACTTGGTCCTTTTTGGGCTAAGTTTTTGAGGGTTGTGTCAAAATTTTCTTTAGTTCTTTGGTTGCAACGTTAAGAAATATATCCTCATCCTCAGAAAGATGTTCTAATAAATTGTTGGGAACAAACTGCTGCTGTTCACTTCAACAAAAATTGACGTGGTATAGAGATCTGAACAGTAAGCTACACATCTCTTCCCTCACGCTCCTCTTCCCCCTCAATTGGACGCTCCAACCACGGTTTTCATCTTCCTCGTATCCATTTTTTACTATCTTCAGCTGAAGATGCAGCTGAAGATGAGAGATCCGAATAATGATTTTAGAGACACCCATTTATAGGGATTTTGTATACTTAGTTGGAGGACTAGCCACCATTTTCAGAGGGGGTGTTGATTCAACATAGGGAGGGTGATGATCCAAATTTGCGTTTTTAGATCCTAAGTCTGGAAGAGCTTAAGTTTGAATATAAATTTTCTCTATGTTCGAACATTGATTTGAAAATGAGAGGGGATTGATTCAAAATCCCCACTATTTTTCTGAGTATTCATTGCTCTAGCGAGAATGAGGTGAGATAGATTTTCTTCTTTGGAAAGACGGAGAGATTTCCTTTTCTCAGCGAGACAGGGAGTTTGTTGACCTTCAGCATAAGAGAACAAATCATGGGAGAAGAAAGTGTTAGTAGAGAGAGAATAGGATAGCAGGGCCACAAACATTAAGGACTAGTAAAATTCTAGCCTGATATGCATTAATTATTAACACAAAAATTCATGTCACCGTTGCCATATCACTATCGTTAGTCTATTCTAAAGAATCATTTTAAAAATAGGGTTGATTGTTGTTGAACTCAAAAAAGAAAAAAAAAGACGAAGTTTTTGAAGTTTAGAGACAAAAAGAACCCCAACCCAATACTTATGGATTTCAAATGTAATTTCTCTTTTTCTTTCTTAAATGATTAAATAAGTTGCTAAAGACTTAGATTGATGTCTCCTATTTACATATGTTAGCTGACATCCTAGAAATAATTATTTTTATATTTAGGCATAATTCTTCAATGAGCATGAGTTGTTCTCTTGTTGTATTGGAATGCCGGAAAAACTGAAGGCTGGAGCATTGTACTTGTTCAACATAAAAGGGAGCGAGACCAACCAAGGACATCCATAAAGATGGTTTGAACTGAGATTGTTCCTTTCGAGTTTACTTGGTTATAGTACATGTTAATTTGAACCGACCAAGAAGATAGTAAAGTTACAGGGCCTGTGTGGCTTGCAGGAATTAAAGAAATAAGTACCTTCTTTTACCTTATTCGAAAATAAAGACATAAACATGGAATCATTTTAACCACGTAATTTGGAACTAATTTACATATCATGGGGCAGGGAAGTTAAAAGAATGAGAATGTTCTTCATTGTGCATATAATGTGTAAAAATAAATGGCAGTGTTTTTACCATTGATGTTATTATGGTACCTATTTATGTTGTCTCAAAGTTCAGAGAAGTCTTTCTTTGAAAGCAAACGGGGTTGCCAATCACTTTTGTATGTGGACCAAAAGCTTAGCTTTCAAATATGGACCGAGAAAAATCTCAGAGGGATGTACCACAGGTAATAAGCTTCTGTACAGGTTGGTCACACTTCTTATCTGGTGATAGGATGTGGATTGGGCATTGAGGTTGGATGGATACTGAAGCCATTGAAGAAAATCACGTGGTAGTAAAATCTTGACTTTAGCCGAAAGATCAAAATTAGTGATCCATATTTTCTGTATCTTGATTCTTAACAGGCATGAGCTGGATCAGCACAGCACACACTCTGGTGGCCTGCCTAGTCTCCAATCCTTTTTTCAATTCATGTCAGGTGCTTCCCTCCCCTCTCTCTGCCTTTTTTTCCCTGGTCAGATTAAGCACTTGAAATAGAATTGAATGATGCTAATGTTTCTCAACCGATTTGACTCGTCAACAAACACATGCACACAAAAGAAAAGTAGTCTAGCCATTTGTGTTCTTACTTCATTTTTAGATATTTCATGATGGCTTAAGATGTGGAGGCAATTTGGCCTTAGGTTATTATGTCGTCAAGAGAGATTATCAGTTTAAAATTCCCATGTCAATGAAGCTGCCAAAGAATGGAATTTTGAGGCAGGAGTTTCACTTTACTTATGTGGACCGACAGAGATTAGTGGCATTAATTTAAACATAGGTCATGGTTAAGAGTTTCTGAACCATTCATGTAGCTAAGGTTGTCTTTCCGTGTCAGACATTTGCCATGCCCACCCCCGTGAACTTCACGTGTATGTTTTTGAATTTCACGTGTACAATGTCTTTAGTGTGGCTTTTCCCTTTTAAGACAACTTACCCTGTAATCTGGGGGGCCCCCCCTCCCTTCCTTTTCTTTGGTTCTTTCTTGTGGAATCTGTATTGGAAGAAACACTTTGGCTTCCTCACCCACATGACTACTACCTCTCAGAGAACGCAAGAAAAAGCTCTGAACCTTTCCTCAGCTCTCTCTCACTCGGCAAAACGTCTCTGTGATTGAGGTTTTTTATTTTTAGTTGATGGGACCAAAAGCTCACTGATGAATCAAAAAGGTTATGGAGAATTGTTAGTTCATTAGTTATTTGTGAGTAAAATGGTGGGACCCCTGTGTTATTTGACGCCTTATGGTCATGGCCTTTGATTTTTGGATCATTTGGTTGGTCCAAGTTTGAGCTGATCTCATCCATCTTCATTCTTCCCCTTTAAGAACAGCCACTTTTCCTGCAGCTTCCATCACTTTCCCAGTGAATTTTTCTTTCCCATTCAAAGCAATACAACAAGAACCATGAAAGTGAGCCTAAAGCAGCACTAAGAATTACGATCTTGGGAAAGATTAATTGGTCCATGAAGAGGGAAGTTAAAGAGGAGATCATGGAGATTAAAAGTGCTTCTAAAATTGAGAATTCCAAGACAAAATCCTCATGTAGAGGAGCTGGAGGATTGGTGCGAGAAGGAAAAGGTAGGCTGTATATATTTGGCCGATGTGTTGCTATGCTTCTTTGCTGGCACGATTGAAGCAATTCATTGTATCAAAATCCCATGCATCTGTTTTTGTTAGTTCTTATCATTTCCTTTTTTTTGTTTACTTCTCTTTCTAGATCAATCTGTACATCTTATTGTAATCTTGTAAGATGAAGGTTCTGATTACTACAATATGTCACCCACATTGACCTATCTTCATAAAAAACATGGACACATTTTCATATTATAATTGGGACAATAATTTATATGATAAGAAAATCATGAGAATATTTGGAATGATTAATGAAATTCAGTTAAAATGAAGCTGAAGTAGACTTTGTAAGCTCATTTGATGTTGATGTTAAGATTGTTCCCAATCATTTGAGACAAGTTCGCCACTGTATGCTTAACCCCTTTAGAGCTAATATAACTAAAGTTGATAGTGATATAGATAAATAAAATTGGAGTGGGGATTTGAATTTCTGATTTTTTAGTCGAGAATATGTCTTTAATCAATTGAACTATGTTCGGACGAGGTCCAATTCAAGTCCAATATGACCCAACTACATTGGCTCGAGGGATATAGCTCAGTTGATAGAGGGATATAGCTCAGTTGATAGAGTTATACTTTTGCAATTGGGTCACTGTGACTACGGGTTGACAAATTGTGACATGAAAAGGCTATTGTATTAACATTTTCTGTATGTTATATTAGTTTAGGCCTAAAGGGTATTTTAGTAACAATATCTATATGTTACGTTGGGTTTAGTCCTTGGGGTTGTTTGGGCCTAGTACTGTCAAGCCCACTCCGATGGAAATGTACAATGCAAATTTGCCTGGATTTTTCTTGGATGAATGTCTGAAGCATATTAGCCCTAAGTAATTTAATTAGACTTAAAAAACAGAAAAGTGAAATATTTATAAAAATAACTATTTATATGTAGATTAAGCAAATCAATATTAAGTTATTAACAGTAGTAACTTGTATATCATATCAACCAATTTAACTTCTATATTAACTAGTAACTTTGAAAGAAAATTATAACAAAATTGAACGGTTAAGGTTTCAATGTCCATTATAACGTAATAATCTCTATCCTACTTCTAGCCCATCTGAATACAATTTAACTGATTAAGATATATATTATGGATAAAAAGGATTGTGGGTTCGAATCCACACCTCACGTGTTGTTTGTATACTTGAAAAAAAAATCTATATCTTAATGGAGATTAAATTTAACAATTGCTACTAACATGTGTTCATAGCTAAAATATAGTATGTAAATTAGGCTTAATCGTAATAAGAAATTAAAGTAGGGACGACTAAATAAATTGTATTAATGAGGGCTTAACTAATAAAAGATAGTGTAAGATGGTTCACACTTCGATTCACCAACTAAAAAGATAGAAAGTCAAATAGCTAACATTTTGATAAACTTTAATTTCAAATAGTATACCATATGTTTTGAACATAGACTAACTTTAATTATAAAACTAAACAAATATGTAATTAATTTTAAAAAGTTCATATATATATATATATATATATATATGTTTAATAATTGGTTCAATTTGCTGAATTAAAAAATCTTTGCACAATTCGCTTCTATGGACCTCTTTTTTTTCTTTTTTCTTTTTCTTATTTTTACCACGGAAATATATCACACTCAAAGAACTTTGGCTTCAACTTATCGAGATAGAAGTAGGCAAAAAAGAAGAGGTTCTTGGGATTGCGTGAACAAGTGAGGATCAAAAAAGTTATTTTTAGAGGAGAGACTGAATTTTGGGAAGTTTATTTTGAACGTTACCAAAGGCAAATTGTTGGTGGTATTTCAGTTAATAATATAGTTTCTGATTATTTCCTTCTTTAATCTTACACTTACATTGTTGCCCTCTTCGTCCTTTTTTCAGTTTAATCATACTTTATTCTATCCAAAAACATTAAAATTTTGGAGTATAATATTCATTCATAATTATTTCACCCTTAAATCTTATAATTAACCATTTAATCATCTAGTGAGGGAACAAAGTCACTGGAGGAGCTCGCGATTCCAGTGGCCCAGACAAATTCTTGTGGATTTCTTTCATTCTTATTTTTTGCATCTCAATTCAGTTGTAGGAGAAACATCCTGTAGATGCTATCTGTTGAATGTATGGCTCGAAAGAAATAATCGCTCTTTCTCGAATAGCTACGGATCATCCGTCAATCCCTGGAAAGATATAAAAATATCTCTGCCTTCTCTTAGTCTTCAAAATCCTTTATCTTTTTGTAACATTTCGTTAAATTGGATTGCGTTCACTTAGCTGTATATTTCTCGCATATATCTCTTTAACGAAAGAGTTTCTTATTTAAAAAAAAAAATTATTTAGTGTGTTTGAGTTTTTATATGTAATAATTAAATAGATCTTTTTCTTTCGAATTATCAAACTTTAATTATAGAAAAAAAATTCAATTAAAACCGTAGTTATTGAACCTTTTGATTGGAGGGTGAATTTATAAATAATCTTTTGTAATAATGACCTCTCCCCCACCTTTTTAAGTTGGAGTGCTTTCATTTAGCCTTCCATTGTTGTATGTTTCTCACACATGGCCTTTCGTGTTCATCTTAAAAAAAACTTTAGTTTTCAAACCCATCTTGTCGTTCTTCCTAAAGTTGCCACTTTCAATTTTGGCTTGAAAATTCCCTGATTTATTACATGGATGGTTAATTATGTTTAAATTAATATAAATAATCCATGTATATCCCATTGTTTTCTTTATGCAGTGTCGATTAGAGGGCGCTTAAATAAATAAGATATTTATTACCATTTTGTATAATCAAATGTTATACCTAATAATGAAATTAATTTTTCAAATAGTGAAAAACATTTATACATATAATTGTTAATGCTGGTAAATAGATTAAAAGAAATTCCATGGAATATTCTATTTCTTCTCTCTCTCATAGATTTTTTTTTTTTTTTTTGAGAGTTCATGAGAGACCTTTAACCGTACTGTTGAAACCATTATTTGATGGAGATAAAACCCACCCGGGCCCCTAGCTTAGGGAATCCACTTATTTTGACTGATGTCACTCGCACGTGTAAAGTAACAGCAAAATGTGGCAACTCCTTTTTTTTTTTTTTCCATTCTTTTCGACATTAATTTTCCACAAATTATAGTGTGAGCGAGCCACCAAAAAACCTAAAATTACACTTTGATTCACATTAAAGTACTCTTATTACCTAAGTAAACCATTAAATCATCACTTCACCAAAAAGAAAAAAACACAACTAAATTGATAGGCTACTCAAGTAGATTGTACTAATACCTAATCTAATAATTTAAACATATTTTCATAGTCCCAATTGCATAAAATTAAAATTAAAAAAAATTAAAAAAAAAGTAAAAGACAAACTACTGACCAAAAAAGGAAAAGAGAATTGAGAACCTAGCTCATTTATGGAATCATATTCAATGAATAGACAATAAAGGCAAATAACCTACACTTTTCCTTTTTGATGTTTCCTTTAACATTTTGCAAGTGATAAAAATTAATCTAATATCAAGTTATAAAATTCCTTTTCCTCACTAAGTTTTGGATTATACAAAAATGAAAAAAAAAAGAAAAAGAAAAATAGATATGTCAATATTTATATGAAGATGACATAGAGTACTAAGAAGATAACATCATTTGTGGAAAAGAACATCATATTATTGTGGAAAATTTGATGTCTTTTCAATGTCAATTGACCCCTCCACCCCCCTCCCCCCTCCCCCACCAAAAAGAACAAAAGGAAAAATAGAATAAAAGAAGACAACCAAAATCAGATATAAACAATTGAAAAACTGTCCCCTAAACATAGTTGACATTGACATATCATCCAAGCCAAAAATACAGTAGTAAGCCAAAATAATTAATGGGGCTCTTAAAAGGTAAAGAAAGTTCAAAGCCAATGAGAAATGGCAATAACCTAAAGCACTGACCAAGAGCAAGATTGGGAAACAGAAGGGAGAACAATAGATAAAAAAGGAAAAAGGAAAAAAAAAGAAAAAAAGAAAGGCCAATTGAGACTTATAAAAGTAGGACATGTGATCGCATGAGAAGCAAAATTGAAAAGTTTTAGGGTAAAAAATATATATCATGGGTGGTGGAATCTATAGGGTTATTTCAAAATTGAGTTTAAACCCATTTTTTTTAAAGCAGACTTGGAAGTATGATTATTCGAATCTCTAATCTTTTAGTCGATGATAAAATCATATATCTTAACTAGTTGAACTATATTCAAATTGGGTTTATCTTATAGACTTTCATATATCTTAACTAGTTAGAACTATATTCAAATTGGGTTTATCTTATAGACTTTCATACATCATAGATTTATAAACTACACCTAAATTTACACTTATATCCACGTCTTTTAAATTCATAACTTTTGCATGAACAAAACATAGATCTCCAACCTTCAATTTTATTAACTCTTTATTTATTAAAACGGTAAGTTAAGTATCGAATCTCATATCGAAAAAAATAAGGGACCTACAAAAATTTATAATATACCTGAACTGTCGATTTGTTTTGAGATAGAACTCATGAATATTAATATAGTATTAAAGCCTAACAACCTCCAACGAATCCAACCAAGATTGGTGAGTTCAAAAGAGCTATCATCTTAAAGTCGTGTTAAGGATCCACATAGTATACACGGAAATTAATACTTGGGAAACAATTTTTTAGAAAATAGTTTTCTAGTTTTTCCAATAAAAGAAAAAAAAAACACACTATGGATAAATGGGTTTGGATATAAGTGTTTTGTTAGAAAGTTTCTTTTTTTCTCCTTTTAGTTGTCCTCGTGATTTTATTTTCTTGTTCTTTTAAGTAGAAAACATTTTTGTTATATAAATTTGCCAAAAGTAATTGAAGATACAGGTTCTGAATTAGAGACCACACTCTTAAAAAAGTACCAGTGTGGACGCTGAAATGGAGAGAGACGCAGGAAATTTTCATATTACAGTCGAGAGTCGAGCCAGAAGTTGGTGGCAGTAGATTCATATACATATAACTGTAGATATATAGTTCATCATTCTTTGCCAAATCAACATCTGAGAAATTTCATGTGGTCCAGTTCTCATTCTCATTGTTGGCCACCACTGAGTGAAACCTATCTTGGATTTTATCTGCAACTTTTCATTTTCTTAGCCAAATAAAAAATTCTGCATACATACTTCAATATTCTTAGAAATGGAAACTAGAACTTTAAAGATTTGAGAACGAGGTTTGATGTTTCGTAGGGTCGGTAGAAATTAATGTCGTGTGACTTACGTTAGTAGACCCCTATAATAATCGAAGCTCAATTACTTGAGCTGAGCAACACTATAACCAATGTGTGCCAATGCTCCGAATAGTTGCCATTGTGTCATCTCAGAGGACAAAAGTTTCTTCAATTTCAAAACTTTGGAGAAGAGTTTGGACCTCTTATTTCTTCACTCTTCATAGCTGATCTTTGGTCCCGCCTCTTTAAGACCTTCCATACCTCTATGGCGTTGCTGGCTCAAATTGATTTGTTCATTCAAAAGTCTCCTTTCTCGAAAACCAGAGGAACATTTTACGGTGCAATGCTTTTGTTTCCATTTTGTAAAATATTTGGATGGAGCGAAACAACCTGACCTTTATGGATTCTTCAAGAGCTTTGCCCTAATCTCTAGGATGACATATTGACTCTTGCCTCTCTTTGGTCTTCAAAGTCATCTCATTTTTGTAATTATAACGTTAGCTTCTATTTCTCTAAATAATAAATTGGAGTGCTTTTATATGAACCTCATCTTTTTAATGCATGCTTTTCACGAAAAATAAATTCTGTTTTCATTTTCCTTTTAAACTTCACACAATACACATAGAAAGTAAAAATGATTTGACCAACATGGTACTTTCACATGATCTGCAAGACTATATAATATATAAGGTGCTCAAACATATATATAATATTCTTAAAAATAAATAAATAAATAAATAAGAGCCCACTATAATTACATATGTGAAACTCACACCGAAAAAATTATTAGATGAAATCATCACAACATGTCTCTTCCTTTAAATACAAATTCAAATTAAAATGTGTAGAATTATCAGCCACATTATTTCAATCTCAAATAACTTACCCTTCTTATCTAGGTAAAAAAGCCATCATGGGTTGGAATAAAAATGGTTGCTCATATCACACAGAAAGGGAAAACCATGAATTGATCTAGTTTGATACATAATAATGAACCACTACCCCAAATTTGTACTATATTATTATTCATCTTCCCCATCTTTTGTAGTTATATTGTTTTTTTGAAAGTAACCCTCAAAACACACACAAGAACACAGCTAGATCTGCATTATCTTTGTGTGGTCCTTTGCCATTATGTCAGCTTAAAGTAGCCAGTTTTCAGCCCTAGCTAGATAAAAAAGAAAAAAAAAGGGGTTTTTTTTTGGTGGGTTTTGGGATAAGTGGGTGGGGAGAGGAGGACGGCATGTAAAAATGGAAAAAAAAAAAGAAAAAAAAAAGTTAGATGGGAAGATGGGGTTTGATTGGAAGTGGGAATAATGGCATTTTTTGGAAGAAAGATGAGATGGTTTTGTGTGGTTATGGTAGTTGGTGATTGGCTAGGGTTTCAGAAGGTCTTTGTATCTACAGTGCCGCAAAGTACACAGTTTTTGTTTTTTTATTTTTTCTTTAATTTTTGGTTCTTCTCTCTTTCTTGTCAAAGAAATAGAGAGAGTGAGAGAGATAAGCAAGCACGCATGGAGGAAAGGCAACAACAACATTCTCTTCTGTGGCTGTGCTCACTGCGCACAGAGTTTGATTGATGGGTGAAAGAAGAGAGAGACACACACCAAAATGTTTCTACTTTTTGTAGAAAGTGACCTTCAATTCAACACAACACATTACACAAAACCAGTCAAAATCTGTATTAATTCTTCTGTATTCTCCCATTTCATCTCTCTCTCTCTCTGATCTCTCTATGGCACCAGCGTGCCCATTTTGGGTGAAATAATTGTCCTTTCTTCCCTTAATCTTAGACATGCCCACGTGGACCTAGTTCTCAAAGGCACATTTGTCACCCCCATCATATGTGTAACTACATGATTAAAAGTGATTCATAAGGAAAAATGAGATCATTTCAGTAATATTTTTGTTGGGTTCACTTGGGTGATTTGTATATAATTGTGAGAACGAATGAATGAAAACATATGTTTGTTTTTGTCTGTTGGAGGATTGTATGGATTCTCTCAACAACTTGCTTTTTTCAAGTCAGCTGGTAAATCACGCAGTGATAAGGACATGTTGCTTTTGGTATCACCTATACATGAGGTCTTGTGTTTGAATCCTGTGTTGGTCATAGTACTGCTTGGTCGTCCAGACAACGAACCACAATCCTAGATATCCACTAGTGTAAACCACAAGACATTGATTTGAAGTTTTTTGATCGTATCACTAAAAGGGAAAGTGCACATTATTGATATATGTAGTAACACTTTTTTTAAGAATTTCTTAACCGTGTTTACCTACCTTCAAATTAATCTCTCTAATATAATTTAGACATGGTGTCAGTTCATTCATCTATCTCTACTATTAATGGAAAGATATCGAATCATAAAAAGTTGATTGAAAACAAATGGGATCCTACTCTAGATCTTTTGGTTGACTTTCCATATTTATTGATGTAAAAACCAAGCTGTATTAAATATGGATGAAAATGACTGTGGCTCCAACTATACAACGCTATTACAAAACAATTAAACTAGGCTGATCATCGCATAATTACTAAAACCTAACCCTAATTAGCCCTAGAATCCCATGCAGAGTTTAGAATATTTAATGTTGGGGATATATAGGGTTCATAGAAAGTCATTAAATTGAATTTGGTGGGCTGTGGGGCTTCAAACAACACACCCCTTGGCTTATCCCCTTTGTCAAACTCTCCCCTTTTCTGCAAACCACGTGAAGTGGAACACACAAAACCAGTTTCAACCCCCACTAACTTCCCATAATATCGCTCTAAAAAGATCCAACTTTTTTCTCAAAAGAAAAAGATGGATCCTTGTCCATTTACACAATAAATGAATCCTCCCTCTCCCTCCCTCCTGTCTTTCTCTTTACAATTATATATATAATCTCTCTATCTCTCACACCATCATATATCCAATTGTTCAAAAAACTCTTTTTTTTCTGTCTCTTTCCATTCACCTCCCTCTTCCCTCCATAGTACTTGTGATCCATAAACAGTAATTGCAACTGTGCTGTCTTTCTCAATCTTTCTACCCTACTTGTCCTTCCCCAAGAAAGATCAGCCTTAAGAGAAAGAAAAAAAAATGTAATTAAATACAAGGGGTGTCTTTTTTTTTTTTTTTTTTGCTCTCTTCTTGATCTCTTCTCAGAAGCAGAAATTGTATTGTGTGGAAACTGAAAAGGATGGGAAAAGCTTTTACTTCTAATTTTCTCCTCCAAATGTCATCAATTTAAGCAACTTCTCATCATGTCTAGCTAGGTCTTTTGCACTGTAGAAACCATCTGAAAATTATTTCTTTTTTTGGTTTTTTTCTTCAAAAGCATATACCTTATTGTTGATCTACTACTTCTCAAGAGACATGTTCTTCTCCACCAATAGTTGTGCCAAAAATGGGCATGAGCTGCAGCATGACCCATTTCTCAAACACCAAGATTTACATCTCCCCATCTCTTTCTTCCCCTTTCCTTCCCCTTTTGAGGTTGATGAATTATTCCATGAAGATCACTTGTTCCTCCAACAACCCCACAAAATCCCTCTTCCTCATAACAACCCTGAGATTATTAATAATAGTAATTCCACAGCTCCCATGGCCATGATTTCAAATTCAGATGAGCAGAAGAAGATCAAGAAGGCCCCAAGAAAAAGGTTGTGCAAAAAGGACAGGCACAGCAAAATCTGCACAGCTCGTGGGCAAAGGGACAGAAGAATGAGGCTCTCCCTCCCAGTGGCTCGGCAGTTCTTTGGGCTACAGGACATGTTGGGGGTTGACAAGGGAAGCAAGACAGTGGAATGGCTGCTGGTACAGGCCAGACCAGAAATCTTAAAACTTGCTAAGGAAAGAAATTACAGCCTTGGCCTCAGCCTTGACCGAGCCAAAAGTGTTTGCTCCTCCACTTCTGAAATTGACGAGCATGAGCATGAAAATGAGAAGAAATTAGTGGTTAAAAAGATGAAATCTGGTGGGAAAGAGATGAAAAAGACGAGGATTAAAAAGCCAATAATCAGGAAACCCATGGCCAAGGAGATGAGGAAGAAGGCTAGGGAAAGGGCAAGGGCAAGGACTATTGAGAAGAATCAGATATTGCAGATTAGCCGGGATTATTCAGTAATTTCTGATTTTGATCATCATGATCCCAAAATTAATACATCTTCTTGCTTTGAAACTGGGGAGGAATCAGGTGCTACCACTCAGATCAGCTACAATTTCAACCCACCTGCCATGGAAGTTGAAGATCATCATCAACCAATGAGCTCCCAATTCGGATCTGATTATCAAAATTCTTTGGAGATTATGGGAAACTGGAGCCCTTCTGATTCCACTTTCAATTTTCTGCACCAAACTTCAACTCTTGATCTCCAAGTTCAGGTGAATTTAGTTTCCTCAAATCTTAATCAAACAGTTGCTTACTAATTGTACTCAAATTTTTGTTCTTTTTTTCTCTTTTTCAGGAGCAGGAACTTGGAGACTCTCAATTCTTTGGATGATTATTTGGTCAGGCATGTTACAAACAAATCCAACATGGGTTTTGTTCCTTAATGTTCCCAAAGGAACCAGCTGGGAGGTATCAAGTGGAAAAACATTATATTAATACTCTAGCACTTCATGTGTATTATTGTTCTTTCACTTGATGATCGAAATTAATGTAAAACATAGAAATATTTCTCAATATATATTTGCATGACTTTCTATTTGACACAAATTGTGCAAAATTTTCTTCTATATATTTCTCTTTCATCTTCTTAGCTTCTCTATATATTTCTCTTAAGACCCCTTTGTTGACAAGTTGGATATATCCAAGAATATGAAGATTCAAAATAAGCTTAATTTCAAAAACAAGATATCAAATTCAAATGATTATCAGGATTGGGATTTCATCTACTTCTAATGTGTATTGCTTGTGTATTTGTATCTAGAGTCTCTCACATGCAGGTGAGAAAAATATATCAATATTTATGAAATTCTTAATGTACTCTATTATATAAACCCTTTTTTAGATGGGTTTATATACTCTATTATATAAACCTACGTTTGTTAAGTGATCTCTTTTCAACGTGGGATCCTCGACGAGAAGAAAGCTAGTTATTCAAAGCCCAAAATGAATATAATTTTGTGATATCCATCTTATTTTCCACCTAAATGATTATGCATTTGAAACCCATTATTTAGTACTTCTTGCTTCCTTTCCTTATCCACATTTTCCTTTTTTCCCAAAAGGATCATGCTTTTTTATATTTTCATCAAAACTGTGCATGATTTTATTTTCTAGTCTGTGGATTACTCTGAATCCCAGTAATGAGAGATTTATCCCACACCTTTTAGGAAGTGATGGAAATAGACTCAAGAGAGAGCAATTACCAAAATCCACTTCCAAGTTGTGCATGATGTCAATTCTCCTAAACACTAAAATGACACAAAATTTCAAAGTATGAATGATGGATTGTGTTTAACATTAAAAGTACCTCCATTATCTTCTAAACACATATATATCCACTAAATTAATCATAGGCAACAGAATTTAGTGAGACCAAAACTAAATCTTTAAGAGAATGTTTGGCTCACAGAGGAATGAGTTAAGAGAAGCTTGGCTATAAGTTATGATTTTGTAAAAGAGAGAACACCTATAGCATAGAAAGTAGAATTTGAATTTTTGTAGTTTAGAGTAAAAAAAACAAGTATATTTCTCAAGCATATATAGATTATACAGAACGCATATAAGTTTTTAGAAACATATACACACACATAACTTCACCATCTAGAAAGTTTAGCTTCATCATTTGAGGGTCAAATTATATGTTTATTATTGGTGATTGGGATTGTAGTGGAACTGACTTTATATCAAGTACTACAAAGCTTGTGTTGTTGTCATGTCAATGGAAATGCGATCCCAGTTTTTATCAACAAATGTTTGGCCTCACTTTCAGTGTCTTTATCAACAACTTGGTTTATCTTCTCCATCTTTATCAACAAAGAAAGTACTTAAAAATTTCCTTATCCTCTATACGAATTTGGCAGCTGGAACTCTGAGGTTAGTATTTGCTTACTTAACTACAATAATTCTGTCTTAGTTGGTGAGTCTTTAGAATTTCCCAACATCCCAACATTCCAAGATGCAAATATGCTTGAGTGATTTATTTATTTTGCCTAATGACTAAAACTTTAAGTTATTGATTTAATCCTAATTATTTAGCGATTATGAAAAGCTTTCAGATTTAGCAGTAATTTGACATGGTATATGAATTGTGTATCTTTGTACTAATCTAGTGGCTCAAAATAATATCTAAGTGGATACATGTGGTGGAAGTGTTGGAAAATGTAGTAAATTAATGCATTTTCTAAGAGAAGTTGGAAGATTAAAAGTTTGATCCATTAAATTTACTATTTTATGCAAAGTTGTTTGTGATTTCAGATGCACCGATATTTCAGAGGAAAATATGATCAACTTCCAAAGGTCTTCAATGCTGGCTCTAAAAATTGGCACATTTTTGTAAAGTTGTCAACGTATATATATGAAGGGGCTAAGAAACACTACCTAAAACTGAAGGCTGATTATCATCCTTGTTGCAGCAATTGCTCGTAGAGGCGACGCTGTTCTTTCTGGACCTGCAAGCTGAATTTTAGTAAATTTTTCTTTAGAATATTACATCGCAAATACAAAGTGTGGAAGTTCGAATGGAGGAAAAAATGGAAAGAAATGTTTTTGTTTGACCACAATGGGAGTTGAACCCACAACCTTTTGATCCACTAATCCACTGCGCTATGCAATCCCTTGGGATAACAATTTTGAAGAAATATAAATGACTTAACCACTAAATTATGTTCCTTTCTTTGCCCATCTTTAACTGTTATAATAGTATAGCAAAGTCTAAATCTGTTTAACACTAAAATTTTTTGATTTTTATCCATTAACAATCTACTCGGTTTTGACCAATTTTAACATATAGCTCAAATGATTAAGGTATATATATTCAACCAAATGATTCTAGATATTGTTAAATTAAAAAAAAATGTACTGAACGTTATAAATTTGTTTAATAAAGGAGTCTAACACATGAGGGAAAAAGTCATAGCTCAATAGATAAAACATTAATTAAAACAAATTTTCAATAAGGTTGAATTACACACCGCCCATAATTATTGAACTACAAAAAATTTAATATAAATTAGCTTAAATTATGAAGTGATTTAGTATTGATCAATTTATAGTGAAATATGGAACGACTATAGTTTCAATGACCAGCAAAAATAGAAATAAAATATTTCATTTTGATCTGGTAAAAGCAAAATAAAATGTTGAGGTTACTTTTATATGTATAAATTAATCTCCCTAATTTGTCTAAAAAAAAATTTAATCTCTCTGATATAGTTCTTAAAGTAAAAGTCAAAGTGAGTATAGTTCAGCGATGATAAGCCTGTATCTCTAATTAAGATGATGGACATGTATCTCTAATTAAGAGATTGTGAGTTCAATCCTGTGTGTAAGTATTCCATATGCAAAGATGGATAACTCATGAAAAAGGGAATGCAACAATTTTATTCTTCACAATTTGACAATTATTACTAAAGAAACATTTAATTTTTTTTAGAATAAAGAAAATTTTATTTGATTAAAATAACATTTAATTTTACATCCACATACTTATATGCATGCCCCATTTTAGATGCTAAACATATTAGATGATTATTGAAAAGAAATAGCTCTTTTAACAGATAGATTTATGTTGGGTGCCATCATATTTAACATTAATATAGCATATGAACTTTGTAGTCAAGCGTGCTTGTTGACATTAAGAAAATGCTTGTGCTGCACTTCTCTTTGAAAAAAAAATTAGATTTATGTTGCTATATATTGATTCCATTCATAAATTAGTATGTGTTAAATTACACCCACCCACCAACAATAACAAAACACTTGGGTACAAAAACCTATAATACAACAGTTTTGGAGAAAGGTATGAGCTTGAAAAGGTCAAAAATAAGAAGAAGAAGTTAAGAGTGATGTATTTTGCTAAATAAATTAAAATTGTTAAACTTATCAATGATTTGGAACATTAGTTAGTTGTGTATGATGGATTCAGGAACATGACATTTGAAAAGCAGAAAAAGTATAAAGGTCTTGTCACAATGAGTGTCCTCTTAAGAATTGATCAAATAAATAAATAATAAATTTCAAAAGTAGACTTTATTGCCTGTGCAGAGAGACCAATTCTGTAGAAAATATTATTTCTAGCTAGGGCTCCTAAGCAAAGGATGAACACTACTATTAACTTAACACTCGGTGTTGTCAAATTTTTAGAGTTTTAGGAAAATCTTACCAAAATATTAGAGCACTTCCTCGATATTTCCAATTTACAATCATCCTCCACTTCGAAAAGAAACCATTTTCAATCTCAATTCTAAATGATTTTGAGTGAAAAAGTAAGTCATGTTATAGATGTTTCGTTCACAAGTTAAGAGTTGAAAAGTTTACCCATGAAATATCTTAGAATAATGTATTTGCAAATAGTAAAGGTTAGAACATAACCTAAGAAATAAGTGTTAAAAAGCTTACATTTGTGTACCCTAGATTGATGTAACCCATAAAAGAAGAAGAATAATAATAAAGCTTAGATTTGTGATTGGATTTTTAGTTTTTTAATGTTTATTAAGTTCAATCCCCACACTAAAAAATATATATATTTTTTAGCTTAATTCACTTCATTTTATTTAAGTCTAATAAATGTTAAAAGGCTATACTTATGTAACTAGATTATTCAGCTACTGGCATTAGATCACAATCATGTTCTAAAAATTCATTTCTCTGGTTCCAATTCCCTTTGATTTGGTGCAAAAATCCCATAGGCCAAAAATTTAGTGGGGATTAATTGCTGTCTCTGAAGATAATTAATTCTCTTTCTTCACCATTAAAAACCAAAACCCATGAGTTTCTGACATTTCAGGTACAGAATTGATTCCTTTACCAGTATTCTCACTCCAGAAATGGGCAAAAAAAAAAAAAAAAACAGCAGTAAACCAATCTCTACCCTTCAAGCTGCTGGAATGTGAGTTAAAGTAAGAGTAGATGGAAAAAAAAAAGAGTCCAAAATTAGGAAAAATTTACATGACAAGGGCAAAAAAAAAAGTTTCAAATTTGATGTCAAAAAACAACCAAAACCCATGAAAGCATAGAGAGAAATTAGAGGAAAGAAGAGAAACCCTAAAAAAGAGCAGCTGCTTAAGCAAGCCCTAAAAATAGAAGCAGCGGAATTTTGCTTCAAATCTGAACATTCTAAGAAGCCGGGGAGTTAAAATAGCAAAATAAAAGAAAAACCCAATATTCTGATTCTCCAAAAAGGGGGGGGGGGGGGGGGGGGGGGGGGGGGGGGGGGGGGAAGTTAAATGGAGCCCTACGGAGCTAGATCTGTGTTCATATGGGGAGAAAATAAAAACGAGAACTTGAAACAAAAGAAAATACCTCTGGAGAAGATGAAAACTTTAATATATACATATAAAGCTGGCGGATCTGATGGTTCACATGAAGAAAAGAAAGATTAAGATCCTATTTCTTAGTTATTTCTTACGAAATCTGAGCTGGGATTTAACCAAAAATGAAGAGAATTTGAGAGGGAAGAAAACTGGAGGAAGGAGAGATTAAAGAAAGAGGCGCCGTTTAACTAACAGGCGATACGAATACGGAAACGGAAACCTAACGGTGACGGCGGGAGGATAAACAGTTAAGTAGGGCTGGGATTGGGGTCGACGACTACCGTTTAATAAACCTGTGGCTGTGAGCCATCAGATTCAGCAGATTAAATTCCTCCATGGATCCATCTGCCATCATTCTTCTTTTTGGTATTTTTTTTTCCTTCTAATTTAGTCTCTACCAAATAAAAAGCTTTAATTTTATCTTTTATGTTTTAATGTCATGGATATTAAATTCGCTCGAGTAAGAATGCAAATTAAGCCACGTAAAAAAAAAAAAAAAAATATATATATATATATATATATATATATATATTTGTCAATTTCTCAGGGTCGATCGGTAGCATATTTTGTTTTATATATATATATATATTTCCTTTATTTTTTTTGTTTTCTGTTTTGAAGAAACAAAAAGCATATATATTTTGATAATTATTTTTTTGTTTTCAGTTTTCAAGGGGTTAGAAAATTGAAGGGATATGTTAGAAAGAGAAAAATAGGAACAACAATGGTGTACCCTCTTTCCATTCTCGTCCTCACGGAAATTTACAATCCTCATCTCCATCTCATTATCTGATCTCTGGGATTGATGTCTAGGTTCAAGAATCCTCATTTGAAGACAAGGATCTTCGCATGAAAATTATATTTAATTTTTTATTCATAATTTAGTAAAACAGTTAATAAAATATATATTTATTATTTAAAAAATAAAATTGGGGATGGGTCGGGGAAATGCATTTCCTGTTCTTATATCAATGATCCGATTTGTGGGAACTATTGTCACCCTAATGTAGATGCATGAAAGTAATTAAAGCACTTTCCCCAACGTTTGGGAAAATATTAGATTCTTATAGAAAGAAAAATGGAAGTGAGAAATAATAGTAAATATTATGGAAATGAAAATTTTAGATAGAGAAAAAGAAATTTGTTAAACAAATATGTTAAAAGAAAAAAATTGAACATTAAAAGAAAAAATCAGATTTTGAAAAATAGAAATCTATTTTTAAAAATAAATTTTTAAAATTACATATAATTTCAAAAATATTATTAAATAAACAATAAAACAGAAAACTAAATTGGTTATTACACAGACTCCTGTTTCAAAAACAAAAAATAAGGGCCCGTTTTCGTTTTTTATTTTTGGTTTTTTATTTTTAATTTTTCAAAAATAGGATTATAATCAATTCAATTTTCTGTTTTTTGTTTTTAAAAAATCGTTTTGAAATTCTATATAAATGTCAAAAAAAAAAAAGTTTTCGAAAACAGGTTTTTGTTTTTCAAAATTTCATTTCTTTTTCTAATTATTTAACTTTTTTCTTTCTTTCCCATATTTATCTCTGAAAAAATAATTTTTCACTCTAAAATTTTTTTATTTCTAAATTCTCTCTACAAACTTTATTTTTTCTCTTTAAAATTTTCATATTTTGAATATTTATTGTTATTTGTCTCTCTCCAACCTTTTCTATATTTTTGTTTTTTTTCTAACAGATCAGTTTCATTTCTCTTTCTAAAAATTTAATATTTTTCTTAATTTTTCCTCTCGAAAATTTCATATTTTATAACTTTTCTAACTCTCCGTAATCTATTTTTTCTTCTAAAAATTATATTTTGTTTTCTCGTTCAATTTTCTTTTACGATAATTTTTATTTATCTTTATATTTATTTATTTTATATAAAAAGTATATTTTGAATCTTGTTTTTATCTCTAAATTTATTTCCACCATAGTTTTTCACTTTCTTTATATTTTTTTCTTTAGCCTATCTTTCCCCTCGATTTTATTTTTTTTCTCAAAAATTTTTCTCTTTTTTTCTTTAACTTTTCTCTTACTATTTTTTTCTAAATATTTTTATTTATCTCACTAAAATTTATCTTCCAGAAGTTTATTTACATCTCTATTTTCATGTTTCTACATTATGGTAACACAAAAATTTCCGCAGGGTTGAGTGCCAAAAATAGAAAATGCATGTCCCGACCCCGTCCCCATCCCCGATTCCATTTTTTAAACAATTAATATATATTTATTACACTTTTTATATTTAAATTCTAAAAATAATTAAAAACAATTATAAAACCGATAATTTTTCTCGAAAACATCTCTCAGACCCAAGAACGAGGTGGAGACGGAGACTAAAAATTTTCACGAGCCCGAAAATGGGAGAGAGCATCCTTACTCGCACTCATACCATCTCTACTCTACATAAAATTTTCTCTCTCTAATATGTATTTTCAATTTTCTAACTTTTTAAAAACAAAAAATGGTTATAAAAAGTATATGGTTTTTGTTTTTTTAAAAGTAGAAAACCAAAAACTAAAACTAAAAGAAAGAAAAACCAAAAACCAAAAACTAAAATGATTATTAAACGGACCCTAAAATTACAAAACGAAATGGTTATCTAACCAACTCTAAAAAATCTACTAATAGAGGGAGTATAAGTTAATTAAAAAAAATTAGGGATCAAATTAAACTTTTTATACAATCGAGAATAAAATAAATTAAAAAAAAAACTCAAATACTAGACATTAATACATAGTTTTAGCCTTAATCATTATTTTTGAGCGAATTCCCTTTACTTCAGTTTTGAAAGATGGAGGAAATAATTATATTGGAGGCCAAAAATATTTTATGTAGTTTAAAAAATGTCACCGACTTTTTCTTCGTATGTGAATTTTTTTTTTATTTGAAATGTGTAATATTTTGAACTGGTTGCTATATGTTTAAAAACATATTTTTACTTTACTTTATCATTAAATTTAATTGCCTCAAATATTTATCTATTTATTTACCTTTCCACTTTTTTTTCTTAGTAAATATATTACATTTTTAATGTTGTCCGCGTAAAACGTGAACTCTTACATATTTCATTATTTTAGAAAAAAATTGATTTACTTTTGCAAATTTGATTTGCTATTTTTTTTTCTTTTTGGAACAAACGTTTACATAAATAGCATAATATATATATATTCCAAATATAGCAGAATTTATTTTTTTTAAATAGCATAATTCAAATCAAATTCAAACTTAAATAAAATATTACAAGAAAAATTACTCACTTATGCTATATTTTACCAAAAAAAAAAAACAAAAAAACAAATAATAATAAATTTTGACATTTTAAAAAATATTTATTAGATTTATGATGTAGAGTAATTTTTAAATTAAAGAGTTTATGTAAAAAAAAAAAAAGGAAAAATAAATTACAAGCTCCTGCACCACACCCTTCATTTTTATTATAATTCTCAGCAATATTTCCTAATTTAATGATACATTCAAATATTACTTTCAATGATTGTATTTGTCATTTCGTTATATACTTTTTAAAAACATTTTACAAAAAGGTGTAGTTTTTAAGGACTTCCTTTAATTTTTAATATTTAGATATAAGAATTGAGATAGGTTGGTAAGAATGGTAAAAAGTACATAAAGAAATTGAGCATAATTCCTAAGCAAATAAAAAATTAAAAACAAAATTATTATCACACTATCAAATCTTAACCAATTTTTTAAATCAAAAACAAAATTTTAAAAACTCTTTTTTAGTCTCGAAAATTGTCTTGGTATTTTGAAAAATAAATTATAAGAGTAAACAAATTGCTTGCTATATAATCATGTGTTAAAAGAAAAAATGGTCAGTTATCAAGTCGACTCGTAATAATTTTTTTTTGACATTTCGTCATTCACCTTTATTGGGAAGTTAAGTCCTAAAGTAAGGAAAGGGCTTCACGTGACATGATTCAATCTCAGTCGCAGCTCACGGAAGGTAAAAGTAAAGTATTATCTTACTATGGCAATAAATAGACTTTTTTTTTTTTTGTTGCTATAGTTATTTTCTTTTTCTAATTCAAGCCAATTGAGTAAATTTTAAAAATGAAGTCCAATGGGCCTCTGCTGTAAGACAACCCTATAAGCTACAAATACCCACCTTTGCTCCATTTTTAGTATTTTAATTTTTGTTCCTAAATTAATGTCGAGACCATGGTCGGGAATTTTGTAGGTTGGGAAATTTTTGTCATAAACTAGAAATCAAAATTAACAACATCAATAATTTACCTCGTTCATCTAAGGTTGACATTAACTTATCAGATGTTTTCTTGCTTCCCTCTTACACTTTGTGGAAAATAAATTACATTCTATATCAACTCACTGGGTGCAAATTTTTTTTGTTACAAAATCTACCGAGTAATATTAAAAATCACGATAATATTCTTAAAACTCCACAATATAACAGAACCACTCATCAAATCAAATCATGTATATTAATAATCAATGAACCAATGAGAACTTTCCTATATATATATATATATATATTAAAACAACCCATTTTGTCGTAACAAAAAACAACAGATGAAAATGGAAAAGAAACTAAAATTCGACAGAGAAGAAGAGGAAGAACAAATGAAAACCAGAGAAATGTTTCTTTTAAGCAAAGTTAGTTTAATGTTTTTTTTTTTTTTAAGGTTGAGTCAAATTTCTTATGTCTTAAACTGAATTATAAAGAAATTACCAAGAAAGATCATAAGAAGAAGAAGAGAAGTTGAAAAGGGTACCTGAAAATATAAGACGGGGCAGAGCTTTGAACATGAGAACTTGGAATATGATTTCCACGGCAGCAAGAGCAACAATATAATTGCCAACAAACAACAACTACTACGTAGTACTACATAACATTATATTGCTTTGTTGGAATTTGGAATAAATTTATGAGTTTCACTATCTCTCTCTCTCTCTCTCTCTCTCTCTCTCTCTCTCTCTCTCTCTCTCTCTCTCTCTCTCATAAAGCTGTTCGAAAAAAGAAAAAAAAAAGATCTAAACTTTTTAGCAGGCGTATCAATTGAATTGTATATGTGAGGTGGAATAAATTTTGAGGTACTGAAATTATTATTCATTACTTGAATAAAACAAAACTCCGTCAACCTTTACTAAACCATGTTATCCCAGGCTTTACATAAATTCAATTTTAATATTCATCCACATGGAGTGTATAATTGAAAAATGTTACAACATGATGACCAAATTGAAATTGATTAACCAAAATTCTAATTTTTAATCAATTAAAAAAATACCCAAATATTAGAGTTTTTTTTTAAGTATTTTGATATGTGATATATATGCTTTACCTGACCTCTAATATTATATTAAAGATTAAAACATATATTTAGAAAAAAAAGATTAAGTATATTTTACATTATTGATACGATTACAGTAAGATAACTATGGATGAAAATAGATGTATTAAACTTGCATCTTTTTGTTTGTCTTCTTTGGAATGGTTCTGTTTCTGTCTCTGTTTTTAACGTTGGGTTACCAACAATAATCTAACATAATCCTGAATGTGAGAATTTAACCAGGTTCTACAAAGTTGATGGAGCCATAATTTGTTAAGATTCTGTTCAATAAAATTAGTTGTTTTGTTTTCTAATTTGAAAGTTAAGCCTTGTTGCTAATCATTTCTTTGCTTAGTTTAGTTCATTTAATAAATAAAGTAGGATAAATATTTATTAAAAAAACTCTCTGTAATTTACTTCTTAATGAGTTTGAGTCAGGAAGAAAGAGAAACTTCTAAACTTTTGTTGATCTGATTGATTTGATTGAACAGATTGATTAAACTATTTGAATTCTTATGAACACTAACTGTAGAAATTTTTTAGATAAAAAAGAAAACGAAAGACAGAAGAAAAATGAGTTATTACTTCTGCAGAGGAGATCAGACCAGACTAAATTTACCGAAATTGAAGGCTGGAATCTAGGAGGACAGATCCAGAAATCATTAAATTCATTTTGAATTAGATAATTCCAACCCTTTTAAATAATATTTTTTTTAGAACAACCTTTAATTTAAACTCATGATCTTTTGGTTGGATACATTAAACTTGCTTGACATTTTTTAAATAATGTTCACAACGTCTACAAATTTTTTTCTTACTTGACATGCAAATGATAATGTACGAATATTATTAGGCCTTAATAGGAATATGTAACATTTAATTCAAAATAAATTATGAAGAGATCCATCCACACATAAAAGAAAAAAACTAAAATCATAATTAAATAGAATTAATCTAAAAAATCATGTTAACATATCCCATGATTAAATTTATCCTAACTCATTAGTTTAAGGTTTTTTTTATTCATTCATGATTTAATCATATTTAAAATGGTATCAAAGCAAAAGATCTTGTGTTCAAACCTCTACATTGAAACACCATTACATGAAAAGTCTACGAGAGCTTATAACAACGCATTTAACTCTTACTTTGATCCCAAATACTTTTTAAAATTTGTATAAACTGTAGTCATGTTAAGGATCTGGATTTTGGTATTTTTGAAATCTTCTTTTTTTTAACTATGATATATCTACCGTTTCGTTAAATTTGTGACTTTTTTTTAACCTCACTCTTTTTGTGTATGTTTCTCGCCTGAAGGTCACGTCAAGGATCAGTTTGGGGACATCAAGTGGCTCCTAAAGCTATTTTAAAGGCTAGTGTTATACTTTTTGTGTAAGACCATCATGACAAATCCATAGATTCAAAGAGACCTTCTTAGAACAATTTTGGGATTGAAAAATAAGATAATTTTCCAAATCAATATATGGAGGAACTCTTTGGAAGTTGGAAAATGGTTGCGGAATAATGTGAATATGTATGCAAATTACTGCATTAGAATTAGCATTAGCAATAGGTGAGTTACAGTACAGTAAAAGTTAGAGATCATAAAAACAATTTCAAGAAGAAGAAGAAGAAAAATTGTTAAAGTTACTCTACAAAGACAGAAATGGAAAGCTATTAATTATTAAGAATAGAGTGGTATTGAATTTCAAAGGAAGAATAGAAACTTCCAAAATTCACAGATTCAGGAGGAGTCTTGATCTCTATATTTATTGTACGGTCGTCTTCTTAATTGGGTAATCAGAGAAACTCTGTTCTGATTCTCTGCCTGAGATCCAATATTGTGGTGGCATTAATTAATTTAATATTTCAGGATATGGGATTACACATCAAAAGTGCTATATATATATATTCCTTAAGATGTGGTTTCTAATATTTTTCAATTTTGTATTTATGCTTTTCAACCCATGGATACAAGCATAGTTTAGCGGTTTAAATATTTCCCTTTCTTAAGCATAAATGAGTGGAACAAAATGAGCAAAGGCGGCCACTTCGTACAACATTGTGGGGGTGGGGATTCGAACTTATGATCTTATGGTCAGGTGCCTTAACCATTTGAGCTAGGCTTGTGGGGTTCAAACTCATGATCTTCTGGTCAGAGATAGGTGCCTTAATCATTTGAGCTATGCTCGGTTTGGCTATTTAGTTTTAGATTAATATAATTTGAGTCAAAATGAACATAGTTTAGTGATAATTGACATATATCTCCAACCAAGAGGTTATGAGTCGTTCGATCTCATCCCCACATATTGTATTCAAAAAGAAAAAAATATATTAATATAATTTGCTTTTTTGTTTGTTTTTTTTAAAGAGACATCATATCATTCATTCAAAAAGCTATACTTGAGAAACATCCAAGATAAAGAAGCTAAATCAAGACACTTCAATTCACTTCAATGTATAATTCGTCGAAGGTGTGAAGTTAAATGGATGAATAAATCTTAAAACTCGTGTTCCAAGTTTTACAAATCACAAAACTTACACATAAACTAAAGTTTAGTGTTTTAAGTTAACAACTTTGTGCCCACAATGTGGGAAAGGATTTGTGTTGAATGATGTGTTTTGGTAGAGGAGAATCTGTTTGGGAACAGCAAAATCTGATTGGTGATGGGATAAATAATTAGGGTTATTTCTTTACATTTGTAGACTGGCTTTTGTAAGTGTTACGTGTCAGCTGTGTAACATACCTGTTCCTAACCCTAACCTAACACGTCTTCTTTGTCCCTCATTCACCTTTCAACACCACTTATTTTATCATTACAATACATAAGAAAGCTCACAGATAATAATCAAGGATAAGAGATCGAACTATCAACTTCAAGCACGTCTCTGCTTCAACTAAATCATTCTAAGGTCTTGTATATGTAGCAGAAATTAAATCGTGGAAAGAATCATAATAGAAATGTTAATCATTTGATGTTGTTTTTACCATAAATTTTCTAGAACAGAAATCAGAAATCATTTAATGATGTTGTCTGAACCAGATATATAACAATTACTAATATATTTTCTTTCTTCTTTCTTCTTTCTAACTAATTACAAATAATACATTATTGTTCTAATAATAAATTTTAATTTATGTTATTACTATTTTATTGGTTGTAAATATTTTTTATTTTAATAATTTATTTAATGTTAATAAGTAATAAATAATTAAAATAAAATTACGTAGACTAAAATACTTTCGTATTAGAACAACCATCATTTAATATAAAATATTATTAGATTTTATTATTCTAATATTTAATAATAATAAATTATATTTTTAAAAAGCTATTGATATTAATTAATAATAATAAAGTTATTATTAATTTTGTTATTATTAATTAATAATAACAAAGTTGTCCAAAGTAAACGCTAATTGACATATATCTCTAATTAAGAGGTTGAGAGTTCGAATCCCCTCTCCCACGTGTATAAAGGTGTTGAGCACGCAAAATAAGATTTGATGAAATTGTAGGTGTTTAGCATCTCCCCCCTTTATTGAGTTGCCCCCAGCCTCCTATGGCATGTAATTATGCTATCTCTGCTATCTCTAAATTGAGATGCCTTTATATATATATAGCTTCTCTGATCTTTTGTGGTTTCTTCTCACATACTTCATCAAATGAAAAATATCTCTTTTCGGGAAAAAAAAATGAGCTAAAACAGCGACCAAAAACAAGAAAAACAGAAGGGGAAAAAGGTTGATCAGAAAAATGAAAAGAGGGAGGATTTCTCTAAAGCCTCTCTATGGGCTACACTATCCACTAGATTACATTGCAAAGTGCCTACTATTTTAAGTTGCATCTTTCTGCCTCTCTTTCTATTATGAGCATTTGAAAAACCAACCAAAATGATACAAAAAGTTGGTTCTTTGAATTGATTTGGTCTACCTTGTCAGAGGTTTGTATATTGAAGTGTAAAGATTGGATCGCCTTCAAAAATTTGGTTCAACCTTTAAACAAGGAAAGTTTTGTCATCGCTAGCCCCTATCCGGTGTGTAGAAATGTGCTTAAAGTTAAGATCTTGGGAAGGATATAAAGTTAGATTTTGTGGGATATGCCTTCAAGTATCACTATAAGTCAAACCCATGACTCAGATTTTGAAATAACTTTGGCTCATATTTCAAATGGCTTGTCTATTCTATTAGTGACATCTTTTGTTCTTTTGAGATAGTGTACAGTATTTTCTAAAACTGCATACATGGATATTATATTAATTGAAAGAGTCTTTATGATATATGATATGTAATCTCTGTGTCTACATTTAAGGGTGAAAGTTTTGAGATGGTAGTGTTTACAATTTGAAATACTCAAATTGCTATAAAAAAGAAGTTATATAACATGATATTTCTCCTTATTTTGCCCATTTACATTATAGAAAATGATGACTTTTGAAGAAGTAATATTATTGATATATGTTCCATAGCTAAAACTTATTTAACAAATACGGAATGTGAAAATTTTCTACTGATTTAAGAAATTCAGTCTTTCCATGGAGTGAAGATTAGAAGTTTTTATGTATATATCCCACATAAAAATGCAAGCGATGTCTCGAGCACCCAAAAAAATAAGAGATTGACCTGCAGTGCACTACACCTGACAATCCATCGAGGCTCTAAGGTCTTGGATTCAAGCCACATGGGATGCAACTTCCACCAAAATGATGATTCCTTGCATATGTACGGGTATAGGAACGATGTGCATATCCCCAGGTATACTCTTGAGTATCGTATCATTGATATAAAACGTTATACGTGGTAAATGTTCCGATACCTGTCTTCTTCATACTCATCAAAAGAGGGCTTCTCTCCATTAGAAGGGAATTGTAAAATTCCAAAGGAAAGGCAGATTTTGAGGAGTTTGAAAGAGTTGAAGAACAAGGAGTGATCAGGTTGGGCCCTCAAGTCAAAGGGCAGTTGAGAGTCGACACGTCGTTGAGGCAGAAAAAAGTAGGGAAAAGAGAATCTGCTGCACTGCAACTCCAATGTCCAATGGAACAAACAGCAAAATCTCTCATTGATTTTGCATTAATTAATTTTACCCATTTTCTTTTACAGTGATACTATACTATTCTACAGCCTAACATCAACATTTATTGTAACACTCACCAGTCTACTAAAAGATTTCTGTATACCTAACACCCCTGTTTTGTCCTTTCTTTTTGACTAACTTCCACTTTTATTTCTTCCCTTTTCTTTTTCATTTCTTGGTCTACCACTTCTTCTTCTTCTTTTTTTTCCCATCAACCCAATACTCATTGATTTTTATGATCATTCAACCTTTTGAGTAGCAGATCAGGCACTTTTAAGCAACTAATATTATTGATATATGTTGCAGCAGTGAGCTAAGAAGTATCTCAATCTGGTTCTTCTCTCCTAGGTTGATAGAATTGGAAGTGGGGTCCTAAAAAGATTTCGACTTTATGCATGGCAAGCTTGTTTCAACTTCATTGTTACTGACATTCGCCGCCTTCTCTCTTGAGAACTTAAATGTTGCAATAAGAAACTTCTTTCGGATTGGTTGGATTTATAGCAAAAAAAGAAAACCAGTCCAAGAGACTTAGAAATGATGTTGCAACTTGCAAGGAATAAAAGTTTATCGTATTCTTAACAAGACAAAGCTGAAAATATTCCCTTCTATTTGATAACTAAAGATCCGTTTGGTAACGTTTTTCTTTTCCATTTTTCGTTTCTAAATTTTAAGAAACGTTTCTAAAATATGGGCCAAATTTTAAAAACTACAAAAGTAGTTTCGTTTTTTCTGTTTGAATGTTTCGAAACGTGTTTTGTTTAAATACTATATAATGTACCATGAAATACAATGCGGGTATTTGGTCTATTGGCTCATCCATCACCTTAATTCAAGTTTTCACCTAAATGCGTCACCTAATGTACGCTTGATTCTTAATGAAACCAATAATTTTTAATTTATACTTTTATATCAAATAAATTTATATTTTCTTTAATGAGTTATATTTTTTCGAGCGTATATTATATATTGAGGTTCAAATCTCCTCCCATGAATTGTTGTACTAAATAAACTAAAAATAAATACAAGAAATAGTAAACAATTATGAAACATATTTTTGTTTCTATTTCTTTTTTAAAAACAACAAATATAAATGATTACCAAACATATTACCGTCTCTAATTCTAAAAAAATAAAAAAACAAGAAACAAGAAATGAAACGTTACCAAACCAATCCTAAAAATTTATTTTCATACCTTGGAATTTTCCCTATTTTTGTGTGTAGCCTGATTTTAAGACCCCAACATCATTCATTCAAGCCTAAGCCGCCATTCTAAGATTCAATTAAATGAGTTGGACTTTTAACAATTTTGGATCACTCTATATGGTATCCACCTCAAAGCAGCATAAACTTTCATCTTTAGAGGTTTGGTCATTCAATCAGTTGAGCCAAGCAAGTCTAGGCTCCATCTCTTCCTATTTCTCTCCAACATTTATTTCATTACTTTAACAAGATTACAACTAATTGGACTGTAATTGAAGATGCAAGCCATCTCTGGTATACAATTTCCATGGCTCGTCTCCCTTGGGCAGGCCGAATAACAAAACTGCCTTGTGTGGTACGTTATGTTCTTTGTAATCACTGCTGCTCATTTACTTAAGACAGATGATAACAGAAGAAATGATCATTTCTCTACTACGTGATGAAAGGAAGAGAGAAAGATTGAATTGAATGAATTTCATTGTGAATACAAAGAGACTATCGCAGAACTCAGATTCTATGCCTTGCCTCTGAATAGGGTGATAACGAGTTGGAGGCAGGGATTCCAACTAATTAACGAAGGCAGAATACATCCATTATGAATTGTTCAGCATCCGATTTTTGAATTTGATTCTAAGTTTGGGAGCAGCAGAAGTAGTACCTTCTGATGCCTCGGGCTTACTCTGAGTTCCTACGATTAATCTTGATCCACTGGGTTCGTTTGTTTCCAGCTGCACGAGTGTTGGCTTGATTGGTGGTTCTTTTATAGGAGGGATTGCTATTGGCAGTGGCTTCACCTCTTCATTCAATAGCTTTGCCATCTCTTTTTCTTTTTGCTTCTTCTCTTTCTTCAGACGTTTGCGCTCAATGTATTCAGGATCGTTGCGATGTTCTTTGTGACTTTCCCGCTTCCGCTTCTTTTCTCTGTCTTTCTTCTTCTCCTTTTTCCCATGGCGAGAGTGCAAAGAGGCCAAACCATGATCATGCTGTGGTAAAGATAGAGTCTGAAGACTAGCATATTTCTGTGCATCAGCATCAACATTGTTATCCTGTATGATGCTTGATGATGAAGGATCTTCTGGCTGAAAATGTCCAAAAGCCCTACTGGAATCGGCAGTGCACTGGAAGTCTTTCCCAAGTTCATCACCATAACTTGCAAGTTTTGCACTGCCAATGCTGGCTGTCATGCGAGACCCCTGATCATGACAGGAGTTAACCTCCTCAAGATTCTGGTTGCTGATACTTGTAGTCTCGGCAATATTTCTTTGGGGTGCATCAACAGAAACAGAACTACTGGGACCAACATCTGTTTCATGAGGTGCAGCATGAGATCTTTCAATGGTTTGATTATCAGCCTCTGCTCTACTTGTGGCAGCAGATGATCTGACTTTGATCTTAACAACTGGCAACTTCCTCTCATAGCTGTTGGAAACAGAGGCTGCTTCTCTGGGAGGTTCTACTATTGCCATAGCTTGCTTGGGAACTTCTGGAATTGCTCCTCCTCCTTTGGAAACCTCAGGAATTGCTAAGCTGTCAGACCTCTGTTTGGGAGCATCAAGTGGTTCTGATGACAGAGTAGCTGCAATTGATGGCATAGGTGCTACGGCAGAGACTGATGATGGCTCTGGTGGACTGAATTCAGGAATGAGAGAAGTTAAAACCTTCTTTTGTTCACTACAAGTTCCCGTCTCACCCATATGCAATGTTTTATATTCTCTAGGAACTCCATAAAGTGTTGGGGGCCTGAAAATGAAGTAAAAATAAGAGTTTACATGAGACTGTGTTTTACCATAAATGGGAGACAATAAATAATTTAAAAAAAAAAAAAACTTTTAACACGGTTATTTTCCTTAAACACAAGAATTATCATACAACTTAAATTACAAAAATTTAGCTTCCTTTCCTCTCCTCGTCAGCACAGAGCATGAAAGATAATCTACAGAGAAACTGAAAGTAGTTGTAACCATGTTCTCTACAATTTTCTTTTCTGACCCGATCTTAATACTGAATGTTACAGAAAAATCCAGGTCAAATACAAGATACCATCTACCCCAAACGCAATTTCAGCAAACTTCAAGGTAGGTGTAAATTTATAAGCACGAGGAGTAATCACATTACAAGGAAAAAAAGCAAGGGATTAAACCATACTCCCAGCACCAACTTTCTTGTATTAACGTGTTAGTACACTGTTTTAAGTGACAATGATTAACAATGTTATCTACAACAGTGAATCAAGTTAAATACCGAAGGCCAAATTAATAACAATGATCAAAATAATTTTGTAAAAAAACTGACATGCACCAAATGATGGTCGTATACAAAACCAACACAAGCACTACTGAATACAGCTTCAGTTCTTAAAAAAATAATAATAATAAAAGAAAAGGAAATACAATAGATAACAAACATGTTTGGCATAGCCGAGAAAAACAGTAGAACAAAGACAAATACAATCATTAAGTACAAAACAGCTAAAAATTCATAGAAAAAGGGTACCCACCTTCCTCCAAGGACTTGTAAAATACAGAACAAGTAGTGACGAAGATAGACATTGTTAAATGCCATATGGCCTTCAAGTAGGAGGAGCAAAGCAACAAGAGTGTCACTATTGACTAAATCATTCGAGTCAGATCTTCTCATTATCTGACATAAACGCATAACATGGACACCCAGCTTCACTTGCCCTGTAATATAAGAACTTTTTCTGAAGCTTGGAGAAACCCAATATGAGGAACAAATTAATGGAATAGTTATGCGAAGGAACGCAAGATTAAATAAAACAAGACACCAAAAGCATAGAAGACCAAGGATAACTTCAAAACTTATATGAGAAAACAAACAAATAAATAATTAAATAGGAATAAATGACAGTATCAAACCTCGCAAGGATTTCTCTTCTTCTAAATATTTAATAAACAATAACAATGCAGCATCAATCCCGTTGCAGTGGTACTCAAGATCAAGAAGCGCTCGTGTTGCCTCAATTCGAACTTGCCACATGGAATTAAAATTTCGAAAAGGTCTTATAAGTTCAAATACACGATCCTGTAGAAATTTTAAAACACAATATAATCACTCTCGAATGATAGAATATTACCATTAATAAGTGCACTTCTTGACAAATAATATGAAGACAAGAAGAACTTACAAGAGAGAGAAGTCCAGATAGTTTCAGTGCAATCTGAGTCAAGGTTCTGATGCAGCTAATAGTCAAGATCCCATTATAGCTAGGCATCAGCCTGTCACATATCATTTTGAGATGCATAAAATCTAGTAATGTATCATAAACATAATCCCGGTATTCAAATATTAACAGGTTAACCAACCTGTCAAACTGCAAGAGCCTATCAATCCGTTTCAGAAGTGATGCTAAAAATAGAATGCTCTGCAATTTATCAAGGAAGAAAAAGAAAAGAAATTACAAGGATGTAGGAGGACAAAAAAACGTTGCCAATAAAGGCAGACATAAAATGACTTGAGAATTGAGATCTAACAAAAATAGGTTAATTATGGCCTTGTTCGAAACACTCGAAAGACCACACAAATGTACAGAAAATTTCATTGCCACAGAAAAATAAAGGCTCGAATGGGGATTGTTGAACAAATGTATGATCAATGAGTGAGTTATGGGAGTGGAGCCACTTTTGTGTTTTAGAGATAGGAGATGCCATTTTTGTGAGAAAATTCCTTAGGCTGTTGCTTCTTTTGTTTAATCTAATGCATATTGTTGCTTATCAAAAAAAAAAAAAAAAGGATAGGAGATGTCTAGAAATGACGGTTATTAAAAGACTAATTTCATTAAGCGTGTCCTGTGAGAAAGACATTAAAGACTACTTTGTATAACTAGTTCTAATAGGAGGTTGAAAAAGAAGGGAATGGACGGAAGAAGAACAAGGTGTTTGTGCCTCAAATGTGTCATTAAAGAGTAGTCATCTATTGGTAGGTTAGGTCAGAACGCATATAAGAGCCTTCTTAGGGGAGGAAAGACTGGTGGAGTTCATTTATAAGAATCGTAGTGTTGGTTATTCATTTTGTAGTATTTTACATGATTTTATTTGATTGAATCTGTAACTCCTTTGATCTTTTAGGCTCTAGGCTTTTATCTTGCCTATGGCTGTATTTTACTTTTTCTTTTTCTTTCTTTTTTTTTTTTTCTCTTTGAGTTTGTATCTTTGAACATTTTATGTTCCTTTTCATATATCAATGAAAAATTCTTCTTGTCCAAAAAAAAGGCCTTCTTGAGAGGGAGATCGAAAGCTGGGTGGGAATGGTGCAAAGATTGGATTCTGCAGTGGTTGGGGAAGGGTCAGTTTCAGTGGCTTGGGCTCTGTAGCCTGATGGGCGCTTTACTACTAAGTCAACTTTTCTGAAGTTAATGGAAACCACCCCTAGGTTGAAGTCCCCGCTGATTAATTTCATTTGGAAAGATGCCATTCCAAATAAAGTGAAATTGTTTCTTTGGTCCCTAGCTCACAAAGCTTTGAACACACATGATCGGTTACAAAAAAGGTGCTGAGAGATATCCCCGTCGGTCTGTTGTCTTTCCTTGGGTGAAGTTGAGACCTTAAAACACCTATTTCTTCATTGCATTGTGCTGCCAAGGACTGGAAGGTGTTGTTTGACATCTTTGGTTTCTCTGTTTCCATGCCTAGACAAATTGATGATTGGATGTTAGAACGTTTTCATGGGTGGCATCTCAAAGGAAAGGCTGGAGTGTCCTGGAAGTGTGCCTTCAGAGCTCTTCTATGGAATTTATGGTTTGGAATGGAACCTTTGATCTTTTGAGGACAAGTCCAAGTCTTTTGATTCTTTTGTGAATAGTGTACATATTACGGCCTCTTGGTGGTGATGTAGGAACAGAAAATTCTTTTGTAACTACAGCCTCTCCTAAATTGGAGAGCTTTGCTTGTGTAGTTGTGTTTTGGGGAGGGGTCTCCTCACCCCTTGTCCTTAGGCTGTTATTTGGTTTCTTTTTCAATGAACTCTCTTATCTAAAACAAACCCAAGTATAAATATGAACAATAACAAATTAAATATCAGAAATTAAGTTTTACAACCTATCATGTCAAGAAAATACAAAATGATACAAGCTGAGAAGAGTATATTCCAACCTGTTGTCCAAATTCAAGCTCGCCAACTGACTGGACTAATGCAGCCAACCAGAAAACATCAGAGTAAGGATTCCCATTGTTGTCATTATACTGTCAAAATAGCAAAGAAATCAGTATTTGGAAAATGAATCACAGACAAAATTTTAAAAGGAATAGAAAAAAAAACCATACTATGAAAGATAAAAACAAACTAGCAATTTTTATGATACCCCAAACACTCAAGAGGAGATCATAAAATATAAGTTCTCTTTCTTGCATTCCCTGAGACAAATCTATTCAAAATTATCCTGAATTTTTAGTTTATATTCCCCTTGTGAAATTTCGAAGTATCAGGGCATTTCTGTGATCTAGCATGGTTCTAAACTGTTGTATCATCACATTCCTCAAAAGTCATTTGAAACCTCCTCCCACCACCTACTAAGACCATCGTTCAGAAGGAAAACTTCTGAGGTGTCTTCTTTGTTTTCTCCAACGTATTAGCATCTTCCTAGCCTATGAATTCTTGAATTTAGACCAACCCTGATCCTTCGAGTGTGTTCTCTTATTATTCCTTTTTTGTCTCAGTTGAATGCCCTTGTTTCTTCCAATTCCTCCTTTTTCTGTTCTCCTCTGGAAGTCAAAATTCCCAATTGTCAAGTTCAAAGAATATCATCACCATTTACAGGCAAATTCAAGTACGGGAAAACCTAAATACAGCCCTGCAACCCCTTACAGACGAACAAGGAGTCTTCCAGAGCATTAAACTAACAAGCAGGATGGAAATTGCAATTTTTTGTGGGTCTTTCATAATGTCCAAGCAGAAATAACACCTACCTTCAAAAGTTGCAAAACAAACTCAACAGCTTCTCTAGGGCTTTTTTGGTCGGTGGCCCTGACCATAGCAACAGCATGAGGAATTGCCTACGAGAACCCCAGAAAGAAGAAAGAGCCACACACACATACAAGCAGAAATGCAGCACCTCAGTATTCGAGTCAGCCAAATAAAGTAAAAAAATAAAGGTGTACAGAAATTGTAAAAAGAAAAGTATCTATTCAATCATCACCCAACAACCTCTGATTTCCAATCTCTAGATTGAATAGGGATTTGTCCAATACACCATTTTACTCACATTCAACTCAGAAAACTTTCACCACTTCTAGTTCTGTAGTCATGTTATTAAGTAAAGGTTCACAGAAGTAAACACGATATACTGAAATCATCAATGCCCGCACCACCCTGACCGACGAAGAAGTCCATTTACAACATTGGAGACATACTTTGAAAATGCTAATAAAATAATCCACTCCTTATTTTGTATTGCTTGTATGTTGGTGTGCATAAAAGTCATTTCAAACTATATATAGAAAAGAGTAAGACTTTTGAGACAGAAGAGTGTAGAAAATATACAACGGTGGCATCCTTCAAACAACCTGGAAGGAAGAACAAAGATTTTAAGATTACATGGACTTGGGAGCATCTGATTTAATTGGAATTATGCATCTTCAATGAATTTTTATAGTATTTGTATTAAACCTTTTCTGTAGAGAAGGGGGAAGGCGCACATTTCTGCTGAAGAAAAATATCACAGCCTAATTGAAAAGAAAATAAGAGATAAGAAATCATCAAATACACAATGCTCTTCCTCCAACTCCCATGTGCTGTCCCAGTCCAGCCCCCAGTTTCACTTACTTTTATAGTATGTCTCCAATAAGGAGCCTATATTCAGAAAGAATTATAGGGCACATTTACATTCAGTATGCTCAACTATCAAGTTGATTTGCACGAGTATATCCGAATAAATGATACCCACATAAGATGGCTAGAAAGGGTATGTGACAAATTATGACCATTTTATGGCTTCATATGTTATTTATACAGCCTTAGGGAACAAGTGCCCCTAGGTATAGGGGAGCAAAGCTCCGACTCCCAGTTATAAAATTAAAATATATATATATGTTATTTATACGAGAAACCAATTCATAAATGTAGAAACAAAAAAGACTGATCCACAAACTTATTACAAATCCTACCTCATTGCATTACCTCAAGAACAAAATACTCAGGAAAATCACGAAATTCATTTGGCCTGGTAAGAATGTCAGAACAAGCAAGAGTCATAATTGGCGATCCAAGAGTAAACTCATTAAAACAAAACACTTTTGAATCTTACTTGGGGAGTCCGGTATCTGCATCAAACCTCTGACTTTTAAAAAACTTAATCAAATTAAGCAAACCAGCCCAATCAGTATCCTGCAGAAGAAAGTTAAATTCAATCAAAAGAATGAGGAACCTGGGTCACTTTTCACACAGACTAAGTGACATGCATCAACATGTTCAATGAAGAAATAACTTTTCACCTAGAAATTTATAGCTCCTAAATGTCTACTGGGTTGGAAAAATGACTACTGTCTAACCTTCCAACATTGCATAGTCAATAAATAAGTAGGGAAATTGTTGTAAGACCAATTTAGATAAAGAAATGGAGGTTTCCATTAGATGTTCAGTGTCTGAGTGATAATACCTCTGATGCCGTTTTGGCCATTGCCAATGCTGCTTCGATTCTCACTCTCCAGAAGGCCTGCATAGCAAAGTTCAGTTAATCACAATCCATTGTGGAACATAATATATAAGTACCGTAGGAAAGATATATAACCTTGGGGTCTGTGAGGAAATTATTAAGAGCATTAACAACAGAAAAAGATGGTTGAGGCAGCATCTCCAACGTCGTGATTGCTTGCGCTTGGGCAATGACATCTTTGTCCTTCTCTAATTGATTAATCTGATTTAGAGAGAACTGGAGTAAATATTTTATACAAAAATATATATAAACAATACAAAGATAAAAGTATCATGCTGAATAGCTGGGAGGATTCTCTTTAGGAAGGGAATCTCCTCGGCATTGTTGCATCCAGAAAACATTGGAGATATAAGATACAATAGTAGCTGTTCTCATGCTAGCTCTAAGAGTCATTCAAAGGCCATTGGTTTTCCTAAGAATACCATCTCTGATCAGGTGACTTTTTTTTATGTCAAAATTTAATATGGTAAATGGAAAAGTAATTGTCAGATATCATGCTAGGTAACTGTTTCACAAGATGCAACTGTATTGCCTTTAGCTTACATTGTAAGTTCTGATCAGGTGAGTTGTCTAGCAGGCATGGAAGAAATATCAAATTAAGGAAAAACCCTCGCAAGAAGATCATTTATTTTCCACTACAATAGGATTGATTTTTTCCCTACTTTTTAGTAACTATAGCTCATGTTCCCATCTAGGGAACAACAGTTACTCTATATAACTTGTTGGCTTTGTATAATCCCATGGTGAATTACCCATCAATAAGCATAGCAAAACCATATGGAGATAGATTGTCCATCAAAGAGAAAGATTGAAGGAAAAATCTTCAGCCACCATTAAACCACCAGTAAACCTAAAGATCTCCTACTATATAATATGTTAAATCATTTCTAAACCTAAAAAACTTAAACCAATAGATTAGAATAAAATCGATCTCGTATATATACTCAACACTCCCATACATACCAACAAGAACACAAATCGTAGATATCTTTACTAAGGCATTTTTTCACTTTTTCACCTTTGAGAACCACTACAATTTTGAAAATCAAATTGGATTTAATCAACATTCAGAATATAGTTTAAAGGGAAGTGTTGAATCACAATATTTCATTCCTCTTGGATCAGCCCACTAAGTTTATAACCTAGCATATCTCCAAAATTTTATTGATCTATCAGATTCCCCTCCTACCAAACCCTTTCTCCTTCTCTCCTTACATCAAGGCTCACTTTCCTTGTAAATGCTGTACCGTTAGTTTTAGCTTCTCCTCCCCACCCAACTCCCTCTTCTCTCCCTGTATCACAGCCCACTTTTGAACCCTTAGTTTTAGCTTCTATTTTAGGTTTGTATCCTGTTAAATATGAGAAGGAAAAGGTAAACTAAAGGACCAACTATACTTCTTACAAAAATCAACATAGAGTTTCCACCTTTTTTTATTCCTGATAATTGAAATTATCTAGGTACAAACCTTTAGGAAAGCTATAGCTTTTAGATAGGATCATAGCCATGATTTTTTTTATAAATAATTTTTTTTCTCCAATCTCTTCTGCATTTAATTTTCTTATAGAAGTTGAAGTTCTTGCCTCTAAGGAAAAACTAAAACCAACAAACATGAATAGATAAGACGTTTGCATGATAATGAAATTCCTACGGTATCCTCACCTAAAACAATAAAAAACCATCTCAAAAGACCTGTAACGTAATACAGGAAAACGCATAGCCAACAATTGCAAATATTACGATGAGTGGGCCAAAATTCAGTCTTACCCACATCTGAACAGGTTGATGAAAGTGAATTTCAGCAAGGTATTCCATCTCAGGGTCTGCTCTCAACCATAACAAAGGGGATTCCACACTGTCAAGAGAGACAATTTAATGCATTCAAGCAAATACTAAGCAGATTGTCTTACAAGTGATATTATCAAATTATGAGGGAATTATAAACCTAGAGCGAATATCGAGTGCAGGTATATCAGCATTGTCGTCAGAACCATCAGGTTTTGACCCCTTTTTAGTTTTCTGTAGGCGTCTAGCAGCAAGTTTGGAATGGCATTGTATTTCTAGTAGCTGCCAAGACTCTCCAGTCATTGGAAGAACTGGATGATCAAACACACCATCAAGTTCATAAATCCTGATACTCATCATGCCAGGCCATCCAGTATCACTATCTCGATTGTCTACACTTGTGGCTGGTGTAACTGTGCATTCCCGTGACACCGCCATTTCAACCATATTTTTTCGCTTGTTGTAGGAAAATCCCATCCTGATTTTATGAACAAACCAAATGATGAGTTTCTTGTTCAAAGAAAATATGCAGACACGCAAGAACTTAGATAATGGTATATTGTTTACCTTAACAATGGACAACCACATGATTCAACCCACCGAGGAATGAACTCTTTAAGAAATGGCCGCTCGAGATTCCCAATCTTATTGGCCAAATGACGAAACTGCATCTCGAAAATATAAAAAATATTGACATTAGACAACATGCCATTCAGCAAATCCATATACCCACAAACACTCATAATGGAGAAGTATTTTATGGTTGATTTTATTTTATTAAATTATGTAAAATAAATAACATTATAATTTTACCCCTTTTTTATTTTGAGGAAACAAACTTTTCACTGATACTATAAAAATGTATGAGCAAAATTCTAAAGGAATCCTATGAGGAGCTCATCAAAACATCCCAAAAAACTCCTATTAAACGTATAACCCCCAAACACATAAAACAAACTTTACAAAATAAAATAAATAAAATAAAATCCCCAATTGTTCATAACATCCAGTAAAGAGTAATTGTCAAATATAGTAGATAAATAAACGGCAAGACATTAGAGTTTGGAGTTTGAATAGCTGTGGGGAGTTCTCTGTTAGCTCTTTGACCTCTTAAATTACCAATCAGTATAACGTCATTCCCTCAGACTTCATCAATGGCATTTGGGAAGCAAAGATGCCTAAAAAGGTGAAAGTTTTTCTGTGGATCCTTAGTCAAGAGAAGTTGAATACTTGTGATCGGATTCAAAGAGGAGGCCTAACATGATGATTTCCCTAGATTGGTGCATTATGTGTAAAGCGGCTTCGTAAATTCACTCCCATTTGCTTTTGCATTGTGACCTTGCCAATGCTATGTGGTCCAAAATTTTCAAGATTTTTGGCTTAAGTTGGTTCTTCCCCAAAGGCTGTGAGGATGCATTGCTGCAGCTCGTGGTTGGTTCTCCCTTCAAGAGTAAGTTTTGATTCTCTGTCGTAATGTGGTTTCAGTGACATTATGGAGACTTCGCTTTGAACGAAATCAGAGAAATTTCAAAGGCATTGAGACTACTATTGAGGGCTTTTGGGATCTTGTCTACACTTTTGCTTCTACTTGGTGTCTTCTCTCTAAAGAGTTTTGTAATTTCAGCTTTGTGAATATTCTGCCAATTGGAATTCCTTTTTGTAACAATTGGCTTCTAGGGGATTGCTCATTCCCCTTTTTGTACAAGCTGCTTTTGATAATGATATTCCACTTAGTTTCTTAGAAAATAATAAATAAATTCAAGAAAAAAAGTAGATAAACAACTCCAAGACGTAGCTTAATGTTTTAAATCTCTCACACCACTTTGAATGTTAGACTTCAAATATTTTCTGGTTTCTTTCCCACCATATTTCTTTCTGATCCTTCCTATATGGATTTTGTCACTTGTTTTCAAATGTAGTTGACCACTCCTCTCATTAGGTATTATATAACCATTTTCCCCCAACAATTTTTCAACTGACCCAGGTGCAAAACACATTATCTGATTTTAAAAATCAAAGTGTTGTATAATCTCATGCAATATTTGTGTGTTCTTCAGACACATCATCTGATATACAAAATCAAAATGTTGTATAATGTCATACGATATTTGTGTGTTCTTATTGTTATGCAATAGTTTCTTGGCACAATAAAAAATAGAAAATCAGTTTTCTAACACAAGCACTGCATTGAACACTAAATGGATGATACAGAATAAAAGGCTCTGAAAAATAACTATTAATTATCGTAGGAGAAAGTCAATACCTCCTTTGTGCTTAGTGATCGTGAAGTAGAGGTTGTATCTTTAGCACGAGAAACAATATTTTGCAGAATCTGGCACAGCAGAAGAAAGCAAAAATCAAAATAAAGATCAAGAAAGAAACTTATCTTCTATAAATCGTAGGTCTTTCCATCACAGTGTTTGCTCAAACATACAAGGAGGTCTAATTGATAAAATCAAGCACATAACATATCTAACATCAAGATGTATTACAACTCGACAAGCTAGGAGTTCAGTAGGACAGGAGAGTGTTGAAAGTTGAAACAGCAAAAAGTAGGGAAAAACCATCAAAATGTACTACGGCCAGTAGGTTATTTAAAGGGTTTTTTTTTTTGTCCAAAGGGAGTTCTTGGGGCTTTTAGCCTAATGCCCTGATTTGGAGCCTCCAAGGTAAAAGTAACGAAAAATAAAACGTTGTTGTCTCCTGACATTGGGGCACATAGAGTCTCCCTGTGTATGGGGTGGTAGACTATACCACAAATGTCAAAATAAAGAAAAAAAAGAGTTCTGTTCTATCCAGCCGAAAGAAGTTAAAATAAAACTGATGGCAGAATCTATAATCATCCTTACATCCTTGGCATTAAGAAAATCTTTATAATTTTCAAGAATCATTACCTTACGGAAAGACTCAGGCCCCATCTGCTTCTCTAACATTTGAAGGATTGCTACCTTTTTTGGAAATCAAAAGAAATAGTTAGAAAGTTTTATTAGAAGTAACAAGCTAACTAACCAGAGTGAACTTACAGATTTCCATGATCTTATTTTTCCGTATATACCAATGCGTTGGGTTCCATACAAATCTTTACAAGTAGAAGAGGAGCTCAAGGTGGTCAAACCACTATCATCTGCTCTGCAAACGGCACAATTAGCCTGCAGAACAACGTAACAAAGTTCTTCTACTGTAAATTGATATATGAAAACATGAAATGATTTTTTAAAAATAAGAACAATTTCATAGGTAGGATTTAACCAGAGGACTAAAATGCAAAAGACACCAGTGTGGTAGGACTAAAACATTAAATATGAAACCAGGTACACGATTCTAGTTTCTAAATGGCCAAGGTACAGAGATAAAAAATAATAATAATAATAATTAATAAAGTGCAATTATCCCTCATTTTGTGCTTTGTGACACCAGAAATAGTAAAACTTCTTTGAATGGCCAACAGATAGAAAAGTAACACAAAGCCTCAAGTAGAAAAGAAGGAAAGGAAAGATGAAGAAAGTGCATGCTGAATAAGTGCAAGCAACCAGAGCATAGTAAAGCAAACCTTGTATCTCTGGTAGCGTGCCTCATTATTTCCTAAGTTCTTCTTGATGAATAAATCAGTCAAAAATCCAGCAAGACCGTCCAACAACCACTCTAGCAACAAGAATTACACGTGCTAATCAGAGAAAATGGACATTCTGGATCAAAAAAGGATTACTGAAGACAAAACAGTAAATTTCAACGAAAACGCATGACAACCATTTACCATCATTTGGGGCTTCAGGCGTAATATAAATCCCAAACCACTGTCTTGCAAGAGCATACGCAAGTTTAATCCTCGTATCTATGGTCTGTGAACGATCAGAACACATAGTAATTAGAGAAGTAAAGCATAGAGTTTTTAGCATTCAAGTCATTCCTTCCAATCTAATCTACTTACGCATGCACCATGGAACCCAAACACCTTACCATCAAAAATTGGTGGTCACTTAAGAGGGACTTGGACAGGACAAAACAATAGCTTACGGTTTTGAAAAGGACCCAATGGCAGAGAGAGAGGGTGGGGAAGTATTGGTGCTTTGCTACTTTGTTTTTTATATCTGTAAAGCTTCAGCCCAACTTACATGCACCACAACTAATTTCAGAAGACACCTGTCTAACTCCACGATATTTAGTTGCCAAAGAAACTCATAGGATTTTGATGTCCTAGGTAGGTGGCCACTATTGTTCTTCACTAGTCAGCCAACCCATGCATTTCGCACACTGATACCCAACAGAAATTTCATGATCTAGTCAGCCAACCCATGCATTTCGCACACTGTTACCCAACAGAAATTTCATGATCTACGCATATATATGAAAATGGACATTCACCTACAACAGATGTAAACTCCAAAACAAAAGAATTGTGAACCCATGCTACACAAGCCCTATGAATAAACAAACCTGATCAATGATTTTCTCATCAAACAAAAGATGAGAACTAAATATACACATGGAAACTCCCAAACACGCTGATGATAGTGCCATCTCGGGCTCTACGAAGACTTGTTTGTATGACCCAAATGGGAAGTCCACCGAGAGGTAATCCTTATAGCAGCTATGCAAAGTAAATTCCAAAGTAAGAAATAATTTACGATCATAGAATTTGTGGTTAGTAATCGTAACTGAAACATTCAGAAAACTGAAAAGAATGGGCCATGCCCCCAAGTTAATTGCATTCAGAAAACTGAAAAACAAACCTGAATGCACTATGAAAAAATTCTACCGTATGCTTGAGCTTTAATGAATTAACTGGTAAGCACATATGTGATATCAGTCCATTTTGGTGATCAGCAAGGATTTCAAATGGTCCGACTGCAAGTGATATCCAATGTGCATTGACGGGGATGTCCACCTGATACACATAGGTTTTGCGGGGAGGATTGTCCTTACTCAAGACCTGAAAGAAATGGCAGTACGTGGAAAGTCAAAACATCCAATATGCTTGAAGCCAATTTGATATGTAGAGTGCAACTTGATATTTGTACATTAAAACATCAGATGCGCTTTATAAAATGTAAATAAGAAATAAGATTGCAGAGGGCACGAAAATGTATATGAGTAGCCAGATTTGAAGACACCTTGCAGCAAGAAGCAAGGTTTTTCGTGCTATACATCATGTTGAGAAAATATGCTGCCTTTAACAAGGCTTTGAACTTTAAGATTCTATTAGAGGGGATGGACGTACTCATAAGTCTCTCAGATAAGCAAAATGCAAACAGGTGGAAGAAAAAGAAAATCCAGATCCAGCACATCTTATTGATTAATTCAAAGGATAATATACACAGACGTGCATGCAGCTCATCATAATGTTAATTGCATAATTTACATTAATGAAATTTGTTGCCTTTCAAAAAAAAAACAAAAAGTTCTTCAACTGGGAAAACTTGTGGTTGAACACTTCCATTTCATATGGACATTTTAATCTACGATGGGGAAAAGGCTAGCACATAATGCATATAATGGAATTATTTACTGCAGGTCATGAAAGCAATCTTTTTATGACAATTTTCTTTTTATGACAATTGCTAACTGTATTTTCCTTGTATTACTTAGGATTCATTGTGGGACAAGATAGCACTCTAGTGGATTCCTGTTGCCATCCAGAATCAGCCTACATTGAGAACCATTACGGATGGAGGACTCATGGCCTTGCTACAATCTTACAGGGATTTCATCAGAAAGATTCATCTATACTGATCTTCCACCAACTGTCTAAAAAAATAGGACTTTCAATGGAAAGATGCGCAACAGGAAAGCATTAATAACATTAAAGCAAGTTATGTTCAATTACTGTACTAGCTTTACCTAAAATCAATGTACTATCTAAAGTTAATGTGGAGGCTTCTGGAACATGCATCGGTGCTGTGCTGAAAGAATGATGAGCCAATAGAGTACTTATGAGGAGCAACAAATGAACCAGAATTTTATGCTTCGTAGCAAATGAGATCATCTTATACTCTCCAATCATCAGGCACTCAAGTGGATAATTTAAAAAAAAAAAAAGTGTTGAATAAGATGCAAGCTCCTGGGTGGCTTACTTAAGACTTAGACTTGTTGCAAAAAAAACACATCTGTAGACAGTAGCAAGGTTTTGGTAATGATGCTTTGCAACCCTTCTAGCAACTTTGACAGTTGAACTAATTTCTTTTGACTCTGTCAACGAACTCTAAGGAGGATCTTTATTTTGCAAATATTTGTATTGATTGTGTCCATGATGAAAGTCAAAAGGATTATCATATTCCTGATGGATTCCTATTCAAAGAAAATTTATTGTGCCTTCCACAATTTTCACCGCGAGAACATGTATATTGAAAGATTTGTTTAAATGGGCGCAATGATCATTTGGTCCAGATAAGACTTCAACATTTATCTGTGATAGATTTCTGGCCAGAAATCATAAGGAATTTGACTAACTTTGTTCAGGACAATTGCCAAGTACTCAAAGGACAAGCTTCAAGGAGTGATCTTTACTCACTACTCCCTGTTCCAAATCAAGAAAAACTTTTTAATGGATTTCATCCTCGTCTTCCACAAACACAATAGAAGAGTTGATTCTGAATTCATGGTCTTGGACAAATTTAGCAATATGTCTCATTTCCTTCTGCGTAGAAACATGTCTGATATAATTAATATAGTGAACTTTTTCTCTCAAGAGGCTATTGGACTTCATGAAATTTGGTCACTAGTGTCAAATCGAGACACAAAATTTCTAAGTCACTCTGGAAAGATTTTGTGGAAAAAATTAATACTACTTTGAAATTAAGTTTTACTTGTTAGCCTCCAAAAACTGGCCAAATAGAAGTTACCGGGAACACTTGGGGATATTTTTCAGTGGGATGCTGCTCTTCTCATTTGCATTTAACTCAATAAATAATGAACAAACCAAGCAATCATCATTCGATTCATACTAAAGTTCGCCGTTCAATGTTGAATCTCCTCAAACTACGAAATGTTTCAAGCTTTCATAAATGTGCTTACCAATAGGCAATGATGCAGTTAAAATTCATCGAGGAATGAATTAACTTTTAAAATTCAGGCAGTAATCAGGTTAAAATTACTGACACTAACAACCTTAGTTGATTTAATCAATTTGAGACTTGGTAACTTTTTTGTGATTTGTCTAGGTAACAAGAGGAATAGCTACATAATATTAATACCATAAACTTCAAGTAAAAAGATTGGATCTTCTAAGATTGTCCAGAAAATTTGCCCTAATTCTGATGGAGTTGAGCTATCAGCAGGTTTGGATATCTCTCCCGTTCTTAATGTGTCCAAACTCCAAGCTCCAAGAACATTATCCTCCAAATGAGCTTCAATTGGCAGCTTACAAATCAAGGCAAGTTTTTTGGGAGAGGGGGGAGGGGGATTTGTGTCATAAACTTGTAGCTATCCACGAATTGTTAGTTCCTTTGTTGTTTCCCGACCTTTTAATCTTTTACTAATTTGTTCCCATTAGTAGCTGAGGGTTAGTGGTAGTTCAGTCACTTGTTCAGTCGGTAATGTTTAATTTTGTATGTTACCAGCCATATGCTCAATTAAAGGCCTCCACTATACTTGGTTGGGACAAATAAATATAATCCTCAGTTGAATTTATTTTTTCAGAATCCAAACTCTTGACGCATTACGAAAAGTTTAAAACTAATTTTCACCTCTTAATTTTCAGTATATCCAAATACATGCTCCATCTTTTACAAGCTATTACAAGGTGGCGAGAGTCAGGAGTGCTCACGGGCATCAATCATTTCCTGAAACAGTATTACAAGACAATGCACCCTTCTAGAATTATCATTTAGCTAAACAAGGTTGCAGATGGAGTTGTAGATCTTCGCAATACAAGTTCATTCAATATATTGTTAAAATTAAAAAAATAAAATGAAAAATAGTGGTTCGGTTGAAACTTCAAAATAGTACTGTTCATGAAGTTAGTACTCCAGGATGAATGAATTGGTTATAATGCAGTAATGCACTTGATGAAGAACAGACGGGAGCAAAAGTCAATCATCTTTATTGATGAACATTCCGTAATTGTCTAACTACCTCAAGATATATACAAGAAGAAAAAATTAAATACGTACATAATACTCATTTGAGAGTATTTCTCACCTGGTACAACAGAATTCCATTACTGACAGCCACAAGATTTTGAGAGACAGTAAACTCCAGGTCATACCTGAACATGGGATATGATAGGATTACAAATGGGTAGTAAAAGCTAAAATTGGGACAAGATAAACAATCAGATTACAGTATCCTTACTTGCATCGTTGAAGACCATCATCCATACAAGGGAACCAGCATCTTGCACGCCTTATTTGGTTGTCAGTGTGAGCCATATGATCACTGAAGTGAATACCTACCTCTGATTTCTCTACCCAGTAATCAATACGAACCAGCCTTATATTCTGCATCCAATATTAACCTATATGAGAAGCCACAAAAGAAATAATAAACCTCACCACAAAACACAGAATTCAACATGTAGGATTCCATAAACAAGAGTCATCATAGAGCTCCAATACCTTGAGAAATGACTACATATCAAGAAGAGAACCTTCTTCTTCCTTGGTTCTCACAAAAGTACGTAGACTTATGCTTAATTATAATCTCTGCCTAACTTAGTTTATCATATTCCCACAGCTTTATGCGGAAAGAATGATTAGTTCCCAACTTGAAACTTATCTACTTACTTACTCACGTGCAATACTCTTCACTTTAACCTCAAATCTCTCATTTTTCAGCAGTTTGAACTGAGCAAGAATTGTTCTGGTTTTTTTCTATTCTTGAGAAAAATGGATGCTTAAACAAAGATAACTTCTTCGTTTCCAAATCTACAACCTACTGAACTAGGATTTCAGGTACGGAGGAGTCATAAAGCCCAAGAACAAAAGAATTAAATATCCGTAAGCCATATGGATGATTAGTTCTGCTCATTACATATAGATGCTTCTAATTACTTACCAGGCATTTAGCAAGTCATATGAACTGAATGAACAATAAATAAATAAAATAAAATTTTAAACCGACAACAAAATAAGTATAAAAGTATATCTATGTACATTACACTTCGTAACAATAACATATACATGCCATAATACATGGAGTAACAAATAAATTGATTGAAGACCAAAACTAGGACACCACATTTAGCAACCAGATGCATATTCTCCATCATCTAAAAGAATGACCTCGTAACAATAACTAACAGCTACAACCTGCTTGTCCTCGCCCGCAGGTTGCAGTCCATTCTCAAGAAATGGCTGGTCTTGCTGCTCACTTCCATTCTTGAAAGCCTTGCAGCAATTTATCAACAAATTAGGGACCAGTTCTTTCTCAATTGAAGATAAATAAATTGACCCCGCAGAATCTGCAGCAGAGCTCGGTGACGACACCGCTTTAAAACTCCTCTCACTTTCCGCATGTTGATGCCGCGGATAATACTCGAACTCAGTCGGGTCGCCATCCACTGAAACACTCACAATCCCGAGATTCTCCGCGTGCAACCCAACTATACCAATATCCGGCACCGCGATTTCCAACTCGGTAAACCTACAATCCAGAAACAAGAATTGTGAACCTCGAAGGCCAAAACTCAGCAAACGAAGCTGCAAGCTACCTCAGCAGCAATTTCCAACACAGAAAGCCAATCACAACCTCGCATGCTTAGGAAAAAACTTCATGGAGCATAAAAACACAAGTAGAGATTAAACAAAAGCAGGATTCCGTCCAGAAAGAAACAAAAGTAGATGGGGGAGGGAGTAGCGATCAGAATTGAACAAGTTGGAGCTAAAACGAACCCATAGATGCGACGCTTGTCAATGTCGATAGAAATACAAAGCTTCTGGTGATGAACTATAGCTCCAGAGTTGTCAGGTGGTTTGGCATCGTCGGTGTTCTTGGGCTTGCGAGGCTTGGCCATGGCAAGCACATTGCCTGGGACTGGAAGCAGCGCGATCCAATTCTCTTCGATTGATGGCGGACAAAGGAATTTATATAGACGACTTCCACCAGCTTTTCTGTAAGACGAGGGGTTTCGATTCGTAACGATGTGCCCTACCCTAGTTGCCCTAGTCTTTATAATCTTAACCGTACGCTTCTCGATGATCTGATCCAACGGTCGTCGTAGATCGAAAGCTATAAAGACGAGGGAACATGTAGGAAAATTGAACATGATGGCCTTTTTTTTTTTTTTTATAAACATAAATCTCAAATTCATAATTAAGAAAAGTAATATCCAGAATTTTCTCAATAAAAAAAAAAAGTAATATCCAGAAACACGTAGAATTGAACACAAATGTGACCTGAAAACCCAAGAAAATCAATTAATATAATGACGAGAAAAAAAATTATTTACCTTTGTTTTCTTAGGATACCTTCTTTTTTTCTTAACTTTTTGAACTACAGTAGGGATATATTTGTGCAACAAATATTTAATAATAACTAAAGATAATTATTTAATAATAATGGAAACTAGTTAGTGAGTGAATAATAATTAATTAACTCAAATGAAACCTATAAAATTTGACAATAAATGTAGGGATTTAGATACCGTTATTGATAATTATTTTATTTAATTTATAATACTGTCATTTACAAAATGGAGAGAATGATAGATGCTCCGAAAAGAAATGAGAGAGAGAGAGAGATATCAATATTTTGCTACTTTGCTGCGTTTACGAAATTATATTCTTAAATTGTTATATATCCCCTAAACCCTAATTCTAAAAAAATCAAATACTGTCCAACCTGGCGATGCGATTGCGAGCCCATTATAGTCTGGCTATGGACCAGGGGAGCTAGCGGCCCACATTCGGCCCAATTTTGAAAGAATTAGATTGGTGTCAGCAGTACGTGAAGATTTTAATTTTTCTTTTTTCTTCTTTTTTTAATACAGTTTTTTTAGTAATTTGATTTAATATCAATAATTTTTTTACTTCAAACTCAAACAAACAAAAAATATATATATTGGAGACAATTAAGTTATCCTTGTGTTGGCCATTTTAAACTTTTATATAACTTCGATTATGCTTCCATCTCACTACAATCCTTCGAGTAAAAATCTGTTAGAGGCAATTTTTCACTAACCACGTGTCAACATCTGATATGACAACAATGATGAATCAACATGAAAAGTCATACATTAAAGTAATTGCATCTCATCCCTCTCTAGAGAGACTGAGTCGATCTGGTCGCATGTGATATCAGCCGAACCAATCAAATGATACTCCTTCAATAATAGAACTTCGACACGATCCACAACAACATGCCACAATTCTCGAGTTGTCGGATAGTTGTTGGAGGCTCGTTGAAAATCCTATTGGAAGCTCCACATATAAATAGAGATCTCTCACCTCATTTTCATGTATGCGAAACTATATTATCTCTTGAATATAGATCGGTCAACTACTAACTTAGCATCGAAATGTTTACTATTCTTTGCCGCTTTACTACCTGCTAAGCAGCTCATCTCCAAAGTCAACTACTAACTTGATCAAACATATATTTAACCTCATAGCCTATTAAAATTTACATCAGTCTATGAATTGGTTGTCGTTTGTGAATGATATTGGGTCGTTTCATTAATTGATGGCATAATTGGGAATTTGAAAATTTTGATTCTGTTAAAGGCAGAGTTTGTTAAACTTCAACGGGACAAGAAGTAATGCTCGACAAAGCTTGCGCTGCCTCACTGACTCCTCCTCCATATTCTGAACTCGAATCCTTCCAACACCAAACACAAACCTACGACTACAAGACCTCTTCCAATTATTAATTTAACATTCACAAATTAGATTAAATTGGGTTCCATTATCTCCTCAAGGCTCGACCTTAGCTTCAGATTTCTGAAATATCCATCTCTCTCATTTCTTTCTTTCAAGTTTGTAATGAAATCCATCAGATTTTTGCAGCTCATTGCCTGTGTATTATTGTTACTCTTTCATGGCTGGTTCCTTGTCGGCGGCGGCGGCCAGAGCGACAGGAAAGTTTCGATCTCCGGGAAGGGGGACGACATGTCGTATTTACGCCGCCACCGGGTTGCCGCCGGAGACCCGTGGTGGCCGACAAGAACCGAGATCGTCGGTCGACGGTACGGTTACGAATACGAAACTGACAAACACATCGTTCCGAGTGGTCCAAATCCTCTGCATCACTAATTAATCAGTGCGCGCGTTGAAGCAAAAACTACAAGTCGTTTTGCAGCTTTGCGATCGACAAAGCTTTGTTTCCACTGGAAAAGTCAGCAATTTCTTTTTTTCTTTTTTTTGTCGTTTTGATGTTTTTGGGTTGAATATGGCAGTTTTGTTTGACTTTGTTGGAAAATAACAACACTTGCATATGTAATCATCTTTCATGAATGCTTTAATTCCCATATGAAGTTAATTAATTTTTATGCATCTATATCCACAGACCACACGTTAGTGTATTGCATTGGTCCAATGGGAAATTGGAACCTATCCCACATGTAAACTTCTGATCTCTGACTTTATTCCCCATTATTGTACAAAAAGGAAAAAACTTCAAATTACATTCCGCTAAACTATATATAAAAATATCTGAATTTTGCCTTTCTTTTTTTTTTTTAATAATATTCATATCTTTGAACGGAGAGTTGGCTTATCAAAATTTAAAAGTCAGTGGTAGCTAATGTCGAAATTTGCTTAAATTAAGTTTGAAAATGGAAGAAATAGAATGAGGAAGAATCTCCCATTTTTTAGAAGGGAATTATGACACAATTGATAGACAGTAGAGAAGCAAAATTTCTTGACAACGAAGGAAAAGAACTTTTGAGACAAAATTGAAACGTTAATTGATAGGCCAACTCGTTTAAAATATTAACAAATGCTTGAGTAGGGAGGAGGGAGTACATAAATGAATACATCTGATAGATATCTTAAGATCATGGAAGCATGGTTAATAAATGTTTAAAAGAATTAAGAGTCATTATATCTATACCAACAAAGTACACTTTTCTTTTTGGTGACTTAATCCTAAGAACTTTAAAGTAAAACGTGTTTTTGGTTTAGGAACCTGAGAATACTGGGACAATTAATTGCCATACTGCATTTCGAATTATATTTATATTATATACATGTAAAATTGTTTTACTTGCTAGTGTTTTAGAGATAAAATTTAAAAAATATTACTTACATCTCTACTACGGATTAAACGTTGAATTTTCATAAACTCTGATGGAACTAAACAGACAAATGTTACGATGGGTTTAAATTAAAAGTAGGTAAACATAGCCCCTGAAAAGACATGAAAGTTGGTTTAAAATTCCAAATTGTTTGGAATTTGGAAGGCTAAGAAAGAGAGGTAATTGATTATAGTTAGTTATAGTAAGTCCCAATTAGGACAAGAAGGTTAATGTCCTTTAGATGAGAGATAGAGCCAATTATTCACAAATATTCTTGATCCTCAACTCAACTGTACCGTTGCCACTCAATTAATTAATTCTTTAATGAATGAGGCATATATTGAGCCATAACCACAAGAATTTGACCTTTAATTAATTTGGTTATTGAATTGCTGCAAACTGCTCTACTGAATTTCTAATATCTTCAAGCCCACGCCCACTTTTCCATCCTTTAAATAATAATACCAACAAAATGTAGCCTAACGTCCCAACCAACCTGCGTCATTGGTTTTCACTCATTTTTCATTCCAAATATTAATTTTAACATTAATATATAATTTCAGTATTCTTTTTTTTTAATAATAATTTTAGTATTCTAATGTTGAATACTTGTTTTTTTTAATATGTTTAATATTGTTTTTATTTAGCCAACTTTAAAAAGTTTTGAAAAATGTATGTTTGGTAATATTTTTGTTTTTTATTTCTTTTTTATTCAGGTGTTAACATAAGGGTATGTTTGGTAATATTTTTGTCTTATTTTTTTAACAGTTATAAATGAAACTGTGTTTATTAACAATTTCTTGTTTTTCGTTCTTTAAAAATTTCAATGAAAAAAAAATTATGTGAAACTTATTTTATTAAATATTTAAATTTTTAGGTCGTATTTACTTTTCAATAGTTATTATGCATTTTATAAGTCAATAATGATGATGACAAGAAATATGATTTGATTACTTTAGAAAAAAATTTACAATTTTGAAAATATTTTTAGAAAATGAGAAAAGAGATAAAAAAAAAAAAAAGAGATCAAATGATACAATAAATAAGAAACCTAAATACAGAGCTCTATAAACTAATAATACATATACCTACTAACGTTTAGCTGTATATCACACTACATCAGTCCAATCAAAATTTATAGAATGGGCACGTCTTTATTTTGTGCGTGTTTTTTTATAGTTATAATAATTTTGATCAGAAACATATAATTAAATTAAAATTTGGCTAAAGATATTAATTCGGCCCATCTTAATGTATGCTAATATACAAATAAGTGTATTGACAAATGAAATGATACACGACCTGCCAAAGCGAGCATAATTCAGTAGTAATTAATATATATCTTCAATCGAGAGGTTGTAAGTTCGATCCCCACCTCACATGTTATACTAAAAAAGGATGACACACCACCTTATTAATTTGAGTAACTTCTAGGTACAGTGAAACACCGTTTTTAATTAGATATATATACTCTCTATATATATATTATTTCATATTTAGTGAAGCCAATAATATATTTATATAGTACACCAGCTTCACAAATTAAATATTGATGAAGAAATAGAGCAAAGATCTTGCCCAACAAAAAATGAATAAAATTCTTACCTAATAAAATGATATGATTATTTCTTTTTTTAAAAGGCAATCAAAATGCCAGAGTTGAAGTGCAAGCCAAATTGGAAAGATCCCCCTCTCCAATCAAACTCGTTTTATCCCATTATAAAATTTTGTTACAAATCTTTAAGATACAAATTTAAAATTAAAACTTAGGTATACGATTAAAACTTGATTTGATAACGACTTAACCGATTATTTCAAATCACATTTATTCAGTACAATTTTACATATGATTTTTTGAAAATTATTATTAAAAAACCTAGAAAAATATCATTTTTAAACACTTTTTTTATTTTAAAAGTTAGTTAATATTTCAAATATATTTTTTAAAATGAAAAAAAAAAACAAATAAAAGTGATAGCAACTTTAATTTTCAAACAAAATAAAAAATAAACTAAAATAAACATCCAATTTAAGTTTCTTATATTTAGAAACTATGTTTATTTGTTCAATTTTTTTATTATAAGAAGAAAATTGATATCTTATCTACTTAATTGTATTCTAATCGATATTTTTTCATAAATTTTTAAACGTTATTGTTGGTTATGAATCTAAATAAATGAATGATCATACTTTCAATAAATAATATCTAAAGAAGTCATGATAAAACAAAATTAATTTTCTACGAAATCAGACGATGGTCCGTATAAAACTAGTCTCTATTATCAAGATTGGATGGTGTGGACCATGGATGAAGTATAGAGCCTAGAGGGGGGTATAATTTAAAAATAGCGAAAGTGGTGGGGCCCAAATTAATGGGAAACACGAAAAATGCCAAGTTGCACGCTGAGTCAACGTCGACTCCTCCGTCCCTCCACCCACTTTCCAGTTTCCCCACTTCATTTAAATTCCTCTTCTTTAATTTACACCTCCACCTGGCAACCTTTATTTATATTGGGATAAAACTCATTTACCATTCCCTCTTTGACACGTGGCACCCACTAATAAATTCCCCCGGGTGCTATTTCTATTTTTATCCGCTGTGTTCAGTGGAATATGAAACTCCACCAACGATTTTCACATCAACACATTTTGCACAATTATCGTACCAAAATAATAATAATTAGTTAATTAAAGGATGATTAACCTCGAGAAATAGTGGAAAATACTTAACTTATCTTTATTTCACCGTTAAATAATAAATAAACGATAAATCTATTGACCTGCATTTGAAAAATTGACAGTTCATTATTATATTTTTAAGTCTATTTTTATTTTTTGTAATTTTCTTATTAATTTTCCAAAATTTAGATCGGATGAGTCAAGTATTAAAAAAAAAATGGTGAGTCTTCCTCTATTTTAACTCATCACCCTACTTCCTTATTAATTGATGTTGTATTTTAGTGGGAGATAATTATAAATTATGCAGGATATATGCCTTTTGTTACTATATAATATTCAAATTCAAATAAAGTTTTTATTTGAATTTTTTATGATTGCAAAACTAAAATTGTTTACTTATTATTTATATTCGCAATTCCTTTTCCAAATAAAAAATAGATTCCGTACTATGTCACGCCTTCAAATTTGGCCCCTAGATGAATAAGTGGACTCGTATTTTTAACGCAAAAACGAACTCTCATTTTTCTTCAATAAACTTAAAACATATATCGGTGAACTACTGAGGCTGTACGCCGTCGTTTCTTTCTATATAACTGTAGCGCAGTCGCAGACCCCACGAGGACCAGGACCACAAACTCCCCAATATAAATACACACCAAAATTCCCAAATTCAAAATCTTCTTCATCCGAATAATCTCCCAAACAGATTTCGCATTTCGTTTACCTTCCGCTTCCGGTTTCTGCATCATGGGCCACGCCACACCGGAACGCGGCGGCTCTGGCTCTGGCTCCGGCTCCGTCCTGGCGTCGCCGAAGCGGGCGGCGGCGACCTTGCTGATCTCGCTATCGACTCTGGTGGCTCTGTGTGCGAAGGAAGCGAACAGAGTGTCGAAGAAGCTTCAGACGAAGCTGAAATCGAAGCAATTTCCGCGTCTAGAATTGCGATCGCCGCAGGTCCGGCCGAAGCGGTTCCTGAAGAGCATAAGCGACACGGCAATCACGCTGATGCAGAAGAACAAGAACAAGAAGACGAAGCGCGGCGGATGCGATGCGGAAGACGAGTGGGGAGACGGAGGAATCTGGCAGAAGGCGATCCTGATGGGGGATAAGTGTGAGCCGTTGAATTTCTCGGGCGTAATTTATTACGATAGTAAGGGGAAGCAGCTGAACGAAGTTCCTCCACGGTCGCCGCGTGCCAGTCCTCTGCCTTCCTATCTCGCAACCGGCCATCGCCAGGTATACTGAATTAGACCTAAAAGGAGCTTCAGATTTCAATTGGTTAACGTAACGCGGGGGTGATTTCAGGTACGTCACCTGAGGATGTGATTGGATTATAGGATATGCCTTCGTTTTTATTTTGGCCCTGGTTTTGCAAGTTTCTGTTTCTTTTGTACAGAGTGAGAGTAATTTTGTTGTGCATGTAAAATATGTTATGTTTTGTTTTGTCTACTCAAGAGTAACAATTGTCAAAGGAATTCGCTTTACTAAAATTATCTCATCACAGACAATGAAATCCCCAAGAATTAGTATGTTTGGTGAAGTTTGTTGTAAAAGAAAAATACTTACCTCCGTGAGGATTAATTCACTCTTTTCATAAAAAATAAAAAATAAAAAAAAATCATTTTTGTATTTCTTTCTCTAGATCAAGACTCATCCTCAACAACGAGGAGTAAGTATTATTCATTTTAAAATAGGTACAATTTATTGTATGATTAAATACTATTTTGTAACTGTACTTTTATTTTATTTCTTTCGATTATAATTTCGGTGTAACATTTAATATTGATTTTTTTAAACATAGTCATCGATTTGTATTTAATGGTTTTTTCGATGTATAAAGATCAAATTAGTCACTTTTTCACGGAAATTTTAGAAACATAGTAATTAAAACAAACAAAAGTTGAAAGTACAATAACCATTTTGATAATATAGAGACTATAAAATGAATCAAAGTCAAAAAAACATATATCAATAAATCTATATTTGAATATTTGAATGTTAATATTGGTTGACAAACAGTAATTTTTTTTTAGTTCACCGGGGTGGGGGATCCAACCTTCATATTAGGTAATTGATGTCTTATCATGAAGTTATATGTTTAAATCGATAAAAATAGTAAATTATTCAAATATGTATATATAAGATGTTTTTAATTGTAAATTGAATTCTCTTGATTTTTCTATATTTGTGAGAAGAGTTCAATTTTCAAAACATCGGGCAACCTGGCCATTGGTCAGGTATAAAATAAACTTTCCATTCAAATTCACGATAAAATAAACTTTCCATTGGACATGAGGTCAGCGGAAAATAATTCAAACCAGATTTGGATACTAATACTAATAAGTGATAATATAAACAACCAATTTTTCTAAAGAACTTACATCATTGAACTTTTAAAATTAATGATAAATTAATAATACTATTATAATATGGAATATTATTTATTATATTCATTATTTGAGATCAAGGCTAATTTGATACTGTACCATTTTAAATCATATTTGAATTCTTTACTAAAAAAAAATATTTGAATTCCTAACCAATATTTTTCTAGAACATGTTTTTTAATACACGCACGCTTCTAAAATTAGGCTATGAAATTAAAAACACAAGATTAAAAAATAAATCACTGTTAATAAATAACGTTAGTTAAAAAGAAAAGAAAAGAAAAGAAAAGGGCACGATGGTCTGTACACAACACTGCAATCTTTTAGTTTTTTATTTTTAAAATTAAAATTGCTTACACAAAACAGGAAACTAAAAAGAAGTTTCTCAAACAGAGACGAAGATAAAAGAAGTTATCAAATCAAATTCCCGGAGCATACAAGGAAACAAGATTAGGGTATTAATTATAAAAATATATACAAAAAAACCTGCAAAACCTATATAAATCAGACCAAATGGATTACCTTTTCAGTTCATTTTTTCATCTATGTTGGGTGTTGGTGTGTAGGGCATATGTTGACAACCTCAACACCTCCTTGAAAAAAGAAAAAAAGAGAGAAAAAAAAAAGAAAAAAAAGAGCAAACTCCATTATTTTCAATATCTAAGAAGCTGTGGAAAGAGAGAGAACAAGCCATATTAGAGAAGTGAAGTTTGAGATAAATTAAGAGGGTCCCTTAATTGTCACAAAGTCCTTCTTCTTGATTTCTTCGATCTCCATATAATCGCAGAAGGGTTCGGGCAGATTCTGTATGGAATTTTCTGCGGAAGAATTTCAGGAGCTCTGCGAAATATGATCAATATTATTATTCAAATGCGTCACAGTTTTCTCCAGTAAAATTCATGATAAAGTAATCATATTTAATTAATTTATAATAAGCAACTCACTGTAATTTGGCAATCTCTATCTGAGAAAAGTCCATGTTGGTTGAACTGTCCATAGCTGCTATTACTTGCACATTTTTGCTTTTATGTGACTCTTCTATTGATGTCGTTGCTTGCTTGATTGCCAGAACTTTGCAATTGAAATTCCTTGCTATGTCATCTTGGGCCATAGCCATCCTATCAACAAACCAATGGTTATCATTTATTTCCTTCTACTGATTCAGAAAAATATCAATGCCACATTTCTAGTTCGATAAGCTTCATTCAACATAAAAGATAAAAAGGAAAAAAGTCAATTTTGTTCCACATATTTATTGGCATCAATTTTTTTTAAGGAGGGAGTGGAGAGACAGATCAATAAGAGCTCCTTCTAACCTTGATGTGAGGTATTCTTGTTGGTCTATTCCCATTACATACTAATAATACCTCACATCCGTATGAACTCTTACTGACTGATGTGGACAAGTATAGTTTGGTCCGATATTGTCTATTTTGAAGCTAAATCTAAGTGATTTTATTTTAGACTTTACCCAAAAAAAAGGGTTACATAGCAGCAGAAATGTTGTTGCTACTTCTATATGTGTAAAATATTCTCTACTCTAACCGAATAAGTACTTGTTTTCCTTGCAGTGAATGTAAACAATTAGGAACATAAATATTACTTTGTTATTCTAGGTGTACTATTTGACATTTTTTAGGTAAATTTTCACCTAACAGTTAACAACTCAATTATATATTAGGAAAGTAAAATTATTTTCACGAACAATCCTCAGATATGACAACCCACATGATACAAAATCCTAAGTTTAGGAAAGGAAAGTTCCCTCACATCACGCCAAAGTCCTTTTTTTTTTTTTTGAGAAATCATGTCAAAGTCTTTAATGGGCCATATCAAAAGATGACATATTTTGGGTGGATGAAAAGAAAGAGTGACTATGGTTAAATGGGTCCCATCTAATATTCACAAAAATATTGGCACTTTTGGCACATAATAAAAGAATGGTCAGGTGGGAGGCGTTTTTGTGATAAAACCAGACCAAAAGAAAGCACCAAAAAGTTGTGATAATTAACTCTTCATTAAATGGAAAAAGAACCCAAGTTGGGGAGCCCATTGGCCTCTGCTCTCTAAAAAAATGGAAATCCTCTGTTCACTAAAACCAAACTCCTCTGCCATTAAAGGAAGCACAAGATTATAATTAGGCAATGATCATGTTAATCATATTTTTAAATAGAGATTGAAATTTGAAGTTTAAACCCACCCGATGTATACTTTTAACCTAATACACAGTTGACCATTTCTGGAGCAATTTCCCAGAAAGTTTCACTTCTGATTCCTCTGTTTTTAATCTTAAACATCAAGAAGAGAGGATCCATTTCGTACATGAAGTTGGAAACAGACAGGACGGGACCCCTTTCATTAATGGCCGATCAGGATCATCATTAATGAAGATTCCCAGAGTTTCAAGAAAAAAATTATTCCAGCAACTCAGTGAATTTAACGCTAATTACACGAGAGTAATATTTGATTGATTTTGAAAACTTACTTGTAGAGGAAGCTATGGTCATGGAGGCCAACAACAAGAGCCGAAGCTCCAATCTCTCTGAGCATGGCTGCGATCTTTCTACCATCTTTATCGCCTTCCGTCACGACGATCTCTACCTTTGTCTGTAACATAACCCTATAATATGATTATCGTTCCCCAAATCATCAGTAAAACAAAGGAAATCGACAAAGAAGACGAAGAAGAGAATGCGATGGAGGAGTTGACTTAATCTGCAATCGGAAAACTTACATTGGGGAAGGCGGTGCAGAGGTCTTTGAAGGAGAGGGCTAATTGATAGCCCTTCAATCGGAGATGGCGAGCCTTGGCGCCGCTTTTGGATCTTGTGGAGGGAAATACATGGAGTAGAATAATCAAATCGCCATAGCGCATGAGATTGTTGAGCGCCCATTTCAATGCCGTTCTTGCTGCTTCGACATCCTCCACCATCACCGCGATTTTCCTCACATCCATCTCTATATCTCTCTCTCTCTCTAGGATTGTTCTATGAGTTGAAGTTTGTGAAAAGAAACTCACAACTCATCGATTATGGCCCCCGGCTCCTTCTCTATACAATCGAAGCCCTACTTCTGTAAATCAGTTGTCGCCATGGCTCGAATTAGAGGAAGAACAATGGAGAGAGGGGCGGGTGAGGACTCAGAATCAGAGAGACGACTGTGGAATGCAATTAATTTCCAGACCCCAAAGGAACAGCGGAGAAATTATGTACTGTTTCCCACTGGGATTTTGCTGTCTTTAAATCGACGTTGATCCTTCAACTTTTGGCATTTTTGGGAGGTCTGATCGTGGGTCTAAAATATGAATTTCTGCTGTGTTCGTGGGCCTCGGCCGCCCTGGAAAGATAACCCTCTGTTCCCTCCCGAAGGTTTATGAATGAATTTTGTCAAATCTCTCGCGCGCCTGCCATTGAAGAGAGTTTCAAAGCTTTAGGTTTATGATAATAATTTGAAATTGATACGCTCTCTCTCAAATCATAAAAGCTGACTTTACATCAAGCATTGATCTCCCAATTAAATGTAAATCTTTTCTTATAATACCTTTTTTATGTGCTTTTCTTATACTACATTTTTTCTTTAAATAAAACAAAAGATAAAGTAAGATTAGGAAAGTTACGGTACAAAGTCTACTCAATTCTAGATGCAGGGATCATGATAGTTTGATATGGACATCCTGAATTGTGTCCCGTAACAAAATTTGTTGTTGTTACTAATATTGTATTCTCAATTCCTTCTTCCACCCTCCAATTTAGAGAAGGAAGGGATGAGAAGACACCGTGGAGGATGTGTCATAAATATATAATTGAGTTTGACTACAACAATAATCGATTATCTTCATGGTATAATAATACCAAGTTACGTATTATAATTTTAAATAATCACAAACATTTGTCCTTCTTTTATACTGCAATATATGGATTATTATATAATAAATTCTTTTACTTTTCATACATATAGAAATAGAAACATATAGCTTACAAATAACATATCGTTGGATTAACCCTAAAATATACTTAAAAGATCACTCTTTATTTATGTCTCTTAATTTATATGAGGTGGGTACTGACATGACAAACGTATTTGTGTAGTCATCTAATGCATAATATGCCAGTATTTTACTATGATTTTAATGTTCAAATTATTTTGAATTTCATAATTTATCATTCTATCTTATCTTGCGTCTAGCTATGTTATTTATGTTCATGTCTTTACGCTGTTTGTTATGGTTTGTTTGTTTGTTTGATATTATTTTTCTTTGTTTTTCCATTATTTCTAAGTGTATGATTTATTTGTTCATGTTGTGCTTTGATATTGGACCGCAAGATTTGTTTTTTCTCGTTACAACATATTATTAATATAATGTTTTGGAAAAAGCAACGCGCCTGATGAACGAAATTTGGAAGGATGATTTATCGCACCCAAATTCCGTAGCTGCCACGTGTACGGTCAATATAATTATGGATAAATAAATTGCTGAGTTTGCATAAAAAAAAGATCATGCATCCTGACCTGACACATCATTATTTTATTAATTGTTTAATTGTGTTAATATGGGAGTGTATGGGTCGTGCGCTCACGTAGTTTGTTTGTTTGCTTTTGTTTGTTCCATGTCTTATTTTCTTCATCTTCTTGTCATGAAGTTTAAGATATATATATTCATTAGAAAAATAAAAGGAAATTAAATGACATTTTTTTTTAAATTACAATGTTCCATTTTTTTCGTGTTCTTGGTTAGAATTTGATACCTTGCTTGCTCCTAAAAGTAAACTAAGTTTTCACTTTATTTTGTTTTCTAGCCATGCTTTTTATTTTTTTAATCGATGAGAGATTAAACTATTATGTTCGAACCAACTGATTATTTGTTTAACACGTATTTTTCAATACTTATAAAATTCAATCTCAAAATATATATATATATATGATTTGAACTCATGTATTTATAAATTTTGTTAAATCTTTGGATCTTTTTAATGTGCGACCTTTAACAATATTACAAATTAATCTAGGATTTTTCAACACACATGTTATACAATTATTTAATTTTGAAAATATCAGCTAGAATAAAGATTCAAACTTTAAATTTTATGTGCTTAAAAGTATTAATATATATTAATAAACTAAACGTAGTTTAGTGAATAAAACATTAATTATATTATTAATTATATTATTTGAGGTCGTAGGTTCAATTTTCTACTTCACATTTGTAGTAAAAAAATATATATATATATATATATATATATATAATTAGGTTTAGATTGATTTTATGACGATTTAATTAATTAACAAAAATTAGGATTTAGAGTTGAAATTTTTTCCTGTTAAAAAATAAAAAATAAATGATTAAATAGGGAGAATTGGCTAAACTTATAATTTAATTTAAAAGAAAAATAAGAAGCATGAAAATAAGAATAGTCCGAAACTGGACCGGCATGACTGTAAAACTCGAGTCGGATCTAATTTCTGAAGGGTTCTAGTTCTAGGGTTCAAGTCGTTCGCTGAATTTCTGATTTTTCTCTTTGGATTGTCGACCACGATGACCTCCATGGCTGCACTCTCAAGAAAGCTCTGCCGCTCTCTGCTGTCGAATTCAAGAGCTTCTCATCACCCCGAATTCCTCTCCATGACCTATTGCACGAACAACAGTTCCTTCCGCTCAGGCTCAGAAATCGGTGACTCCAGTATTGACTCGGACATGGACTCGGACTCACATTCAGTGACTAATCGACCTTCCGTCTCACCGTCCTCGTCCCAATCATCAACCCAGACGAGGATGATCTATAATCGACCACTGGAAAATGGCCTCGATGCAGGCATTTACAAGGTACATTGGTGAACGAGGCGAGTGTGATGGAATTTTCGGTTTTCCATGTTTAATTGCCTTCATTCTGTTAACGATTTTTATGTTTGCGTGAAGGCGATATTGGTTGGCCAGGCTGGGCAAAGTCCATTGCAGAAGCAGCTGAAGAGTGGGAGAACAGTGACGCTGTTATCAGTCGGGACGGGTGGGATTCGCAACAATCGGAGACCCTTGGCGAACGAGGAACCCAGGGAGTACGCTAATCGGTGCGCAGTTCAGTGGCATCGGGTTTCGGTTTATCCACAGAGACTGGGCGAAATTGTCATGAAGCACGTTGTGCCTGGGTAAGCTCTTCGGTTTTATCCATTTATCAATCTACCTGAGATACACGGAGATAATGTCAAAGAAATTTGTTTATATTCTGCAAATAATTGCCGTCAATATCGTGATAGTGGCCAATGGAAATTAGCGAGCTTATGTTATTTTAGTTTAGCTTTAATTCCTAACCCAGCCTATTATTAACCTCGTAAGAATATTGTCGTATTAGTTTCCTCATTTCTTTTTTGCAGCTTCACATTTACAGTGTAAAATTTTTCCTTTTCAGTTCGATTTTGTATTTGGAGGGGAATTTGGAGACCAAAATTTTCACAGATCCGATAACTGGTCTTGTTCGACGTATTAGAGAAGTTGCAATTCGTCGCAATGGTACATCACTTATTATTTTTTAATCACACTGTTTTTATGAAAATAGAGTTCCTCATGTATTCTGGGCACTTAAATTACATACCATTAGCGTTATCTTTGTCAAAAAAAATTTCGTTAAGTTTTTTTTTTATGAACTGTGATGAAGGTACAGCCTTTTTAAGACGCAAACTTTCATTCTGTGGTGTGATACATTTTTTAGCTGAAAAAAGCAAATCTATTTTTCTCGTGCTTTAGTAGTAGCAATGCTTCATGTATATGTAGGCTGTAAAACCTATATGGGTTACAAACTGGTGTTTGAATCCTAGTATTGGGTCCCGAAGTTTCCATTTTCCTTTTTTCTTGTTTCATTTTTTTCATTTCCTGATCCTCTGTGAACTGGAGGGATTACAAAAAAGTTTGATAGCTTTGTTGTGACTTGCCATTCATGAATATTGAAATTGATGGCCCCTGGGATCACATATGAGCATTGATAAATTTTTGCTGTCATGTCATGTAGGCCGCCTTGTATTTTTGGGCGATGGAGGAGGTAACGTTCAGCAGTCCACTCAATCAGAATTCAAAGGTGTTGGCTATTACTAATAAATCTTGCTTGCAGTTTTGTCATCTGAAGGTTTGAATGACCCACTTTTCCCTGTAAATGTTGTGATTTCACTTCAAAATAGTTGCAACAAGGCATTCTTTAAATGATCTACCAAGTGGCCTTTTGATAATTCCCCCTCTCCCCACCTTTGGTTAAGTGACAAATGTATCGGATATCTGTATGATTTACATGAATTTGATTGAGAGAGAATTGCAATCCAATTTTTATTTTTTTCCAACAGTGTAACTAACACCTCGCTGTTTATTTTGTGATAATTATTGTTGCTTGCCTGCCAGTGATCATGAGCATAGTTTCCGAGAGACAAACTCTGATCGGTTGCAAGAGGCCCATGCGTAAGTAATGTGAGCCACGTAATGTATATTTGGTCGATTGAAATTGGAATACAAATACATTATAACATAAAATAGGATACACAATAACTGGGAATAATTGAGTTTCTTACCGTGATGTCATGTATTTTCACTGGTAGATAATAAATGAAAATAGATTTGTTTTAGTAAGAAGTCAGAAGATACTAAAAGAATGCAGAAGATTGTCTTTCCTTGTCGTGGTGCAGAAAGCGACAAAAAGGCGACTAAGATGACTTCTAGCTTCTCTCGTCGTCGTAGGCGATTGCTCTGACTCGCTATGGAAAGATTTAACAATATGCATAACCAAGTTCTCGACTGGGGATCAAGTTGGTGGTTAGGTGTTATAATTCCTGTGAGGTGAATCATAATAAGGACGCCCTTGAATGAAATCTGAATACCCTTTTTACTTGTAAAAGCTTGAGCGAAATGTATGGTACAGTCGTGGAAAGACTAAAGGAAAGATCTTTGTTTCAATTTATTCATTCTTTAAGTCAAATGTATCATGAATTTGAACAACTATATTAGCATGATATTAAAAAGGAGAATACCTCCACTATGTCAAGGCTTGAACTGGGGCCTATAGTTTGGCCCACATTACTCTGTTATGATTGGTAGGCCAATAACGGCTCATGTTCTGTGTCACGAGAAAATCTGCTTCCTATAGTGTGTGGTTATCTTTTTGTATATTGCTTATCCACGAAATCTTCTGCCGCAAAAGGGTTGAATGATAATTCCCACACCGTGCTGAAAGAAGCGAAGCAGAAGCAGTGAAATCAAGAAACTGAGGAAAGGAAAATACTACTAATCAGGACATGTTGCGAAGCCCCAAATTTCTTCAGCCCACAAAGCTTCTACACCCTTCGGCTCCTCCACAGTCTCCCTCTCAGTCGCAAAACATCCCCACTTCCCCAAATTTCCCAGTCGTCAAACAATGTTGCAGAGTCTCCCGCCGGCAGCTCGCCGTTGGAAGCAATTCTCTCTTGCTTCTCTTCGGATCTCAGGTTCTGGACCCATTTTACATGTCCTCCGAAGCAGAGGTTGAAGAAAGCCTGGTAGAAAATGAAGAAGATTTGCAGAGGAAACAGAGCCTCATTGATGGCCCTCGTTGCACAGGGCAGAGCCCCACCAAGCGTGCATTTCTTGATATCTCCATTGACGGAGAGCCTGCTGGTCGCATCATCATCGGGCTTTACGGAGACGATGCCCCTGCCGGAGTTGCAAGGTTCGGTAATCTTGTGAGCGGAGCTGCAGGGGTTTCTTACAGAAGAAAAGACTTTGTAAAGATCACATCAAATTATGTCCAGCACAGTGGAGTGAGATCTTATGGTGTGGATGTAGAGCTAGCGAAGAGGACAGGAAATGAATTAGCATCCGAGACTCTAAAAGATGAATGGGAGAGAGTCAATGAGAAATGCTCTGGAACTAAGAACATGGCTGGAACTGTGGGGATCATTGTTAGAGATCCTTCAAAACCACCTCCCAAGTTGAAGTTGGTAGCCCGGCAAGGGAAGCTGGAGGTTGATCAGGAAGAGGTCGGGATGGAGCCGAACGGAACTGAGTTCACGATTTCCGTCAAGGATTCGCCGGAGCTGGACGATTCGGCCCTGGTGATCGGAACAGTTCTGGAAGGGATGCAGGTTGTGGACAGAATTGCGCAAGTGAAGACAGTGAAGGACAATACCACTTCTCCTTACTTCAGGTAAAGTTCATATTTTTCTTGGACAAAATATGATTTTGGTATGAAGGGTAGTCTCTTTTTTCATTTTCTAACGAGTTAATGAAGAATATTCTGCGTCGATTATATGTCACGATGATGAATTAGGAATTGAGAATGAGGTTTGAATTTGTGAGCAGGGTGGCAAAGCTAATAGGAGATAAAAGAGCTGTTGTGGCAGAAAGAGGATTCAACCGTCCTTATTCAAAAGTGATTGTCACAAACTGTGGGTTGATAGAGCAATGACATGGTTATGTTCCCAGTTTTGCCGTTTTTTAATCGAATTGAAGATCTAAATGTAACTATATCCTTATGAATGAGGCATTTTATATCATATCAAAGTTTTGAAATCAACTTTGGAAATATTCTTATATTATATCTCCGTAAATCTTTTGAGTATGTTTAATATATAGCGAGATAAGTATTTCTTCTTAGAGGCCATAGATTAGATCTCCCACCTCTCGTTTGTGAAAAAATTATTGAATGTGATTGTCTCCGTTGGATGCATATTCAAAAACTATATGCTTCTTGATAACTGTTGATGCAAGTCCAAAATAAATTTTGTAATCTCTCTCAACATTCATCCAACTTTGAATAATCTCTTATTTGTTATATATATTATAATTCATCTTACCATTTTCTACAAATATATTGTTCACTCACACTCATCTAAATATATATATCATATTCGAGAAAAAGCAATTAGAATCTTCAAAAAGTAAAGATTTCAGTGATTTCATTCTTTGTGCACGTAACATAAGATGTGCAACTCCACACAAAAGCTAGAACATGGTTTATGCAGTTTAATTATGATTTCAATTTCTAAAGTTCGAATTGTGGAACATGTAAATTTGAAACACGTAAATTAGATATTTTTGTACTTTTAATCTGTAGTCCACGTATACAAATTTTACATTTGCGGTCCCAGTCGTTACTTACAAAATTTTGACCATGTTTTGATAAATTGCCCTATAAATACTGTCTAATATGTTAATAGCCCTTCATTTTGTCACTCCCAACTTCAATACTATGTTCCAAAAAACTGCAAAGTCAAATTAACTATACTATTACAAAATCCCATAACTAGTTTGAAACAAACAGATAATGAAATGACAGCAGAGCCATCATTGTAGAAGGAACTCAATTGGGTATGGCATGGCATGAAAAATCCTTCTTCAGAGGATGTATCCCATACCTTAGAAGAGGCAGCAATCCAATCCCGGAAGCTCTGTGGGGTTCTATATGTGACAAACGCGGTCTAGTGCTTCGAGTTCTCGTTAGAAACAAGACTACTTTTCAATTTCTTCGCGGAAGACGTGAACAGATCTCGAACCGATCTAACGGGGTCATCGACCTGGAAAGGTAAACAAAGTTGGTAATTATTCCCTTGGGATGAAGGTCATCATAAAGAAAAAATACGGCAAAAAGAACTACATCAGGGCACAAAAAAGCAGGAGGTTGAAAATTTTAGAAGATACGGGTAAATTAAGTCCCATGCAGAGACATCTACTGTTCCAATTATTATCAGTGAATGCTGTGGATAAGTAGTTGCGACCCAGTTTCCTAAATTTGTTCCAGCACAACTTCAGTCCACAACATGGTTTCTTAAAAATTAGGATATTCACTTCTGAGTGATAAAAGGCCAAAGAAGGTATTGGCAAAACCAATCTACTGTGGCACCACTCTCTTACAGTATAATATTGGTACATTCAAGATTCACATTGCTCCAAAATATCGCTAGATGTTCTTACGTACCTTAATTAGAGACGCTGCGGGAGAGTTCTTAGGTGAATGTGGTGAAGAGCTTTTATCACGATGTAAAGCAGTTAGGGTTTGTTTCCATCCAGGTGCCACACTTCCTGTTGCAGTCCAGGGACAAAAAGGCCTGTGCTGCCTGATTGGATCAAACTCCATTATATTATCCGATGGTGCACCCTTGGGATAATTCGCTGAAAAGAATAAAAAATATTGAAATATGGTTCATCACTTATTCTACCATTTGAAAGATAATATTTGACTCGGGAATCATAACAGAGAGGATACAAGCTTGACGTGACAAAAATAGACATGCCGGGTTGATTATTTTAACTGACTTGTTGGTAAGCCAGCTGCTATGGTAATCCAGATAAATTATATACAGAATGCCTACTCAATCAATCTAGCATGAGACACGTTATACTAATGTTTGGGCGTGGGAAAATAGCTCTCTTCTAAAAGATTTCCCCAGTATATGGTATAACAAACAAGCCGACTTGAAAGTTCAGAAAGCAGAATACTTGCTTGTTGACAAGTCTCCTCTCCACTTATTCCACTCACAACTTTTGATGTAAACAATTAACTTCAATAATTGTTGCACTCAGATCTGCCAAAACCACTGGATAGCATAAATCACAGAGTATCTTGGAGGAAGTCTCACCTATGATTAACTAGAGAACCTATCCAATTAGTGAAATATAAATATGCTGCATCATTCGAGGTAAAAGAAGGATGAGGAGGGAGTCGTACCTCCACCGTTGGTCCCGCTGTTCACAGAGGTATGCGCTTTGTCTTTGGCATCACCTCCTTCAGGATCCTGGCTTCCTGAGGTGGTGTGGTTATCAGAACCAAGTTTATCTTTCATAGATTCTTTCTCACCGGTGATATCTGTATTTGTATCAACTAATGATGGGAGCACCTGTAAGTTAGCCAAAGAAACTTCTTTACTATTTGAAGTATTTTCTGAAACCTGTTGTGAATCACACTTGTCAGGTACAATGGAAGTTTCTTTACTAATTAAAATATTTTCTGGAACCTGTTGTGAATCACACTTGTCAGGTACAGCGGAAGTTTCTTTACTGTTAGAAGTATTTTCTGAAACCTGTTGTGAATCACACTTGTTAGATACCAGGGAAGTTTCTTTACTATTTGAAGTATTTTCTGAAACCTGTTGTGAATCACACTTGTCATATACAAGGGAAGATAACTCTTTTTCACTGCATTCACTACTTGTGATCATAACAGCATCTGTCATCGTCAAAGAGTTTTCAACAGAAGAAGGGTCAGGATGCAGATCTGCTGCTTTGTTACCAGAATCCAACTGTCTTGAATTCTCAGCGTTCTCCACCGTTTCATTTTTCTGCACAGGAACATTATCTGTGCTCTTTACTTGAGTTTCTTCAATTGAACCATTCAAACCAGATTCAGGGAAAGTTCCCTGCTCTGTAACATTCGTTCCTTCCAATAAAGGGGTCTGATCATCACCAGTAGTACTGCACCCCTGATCAAGTTTTTTATTCTGGAACAATCTTATGTCTTCTGGCTGATCAATTTGTTCAGTATCTTCATTGGTTTTACTATCATGTAACAAGTTTTTATCCAAGGAATCGGCTGGAGCCATTTCTTGGTCTTCTTGGTCATTATACGTATGATCACTAAATTTTTCATCATTGAATAACCTAGCCCTTAAATTCTGGCCAATGACAGGCAAAGTGATGGTGGCCTTGAAACTCTGACGTGCTGGGGTAGGACCCCCTGCGATTGTTGAAGTTAAATTTGATATGCTCTCGTTTGATGTTCCAACATTACCGATACCTGCATGATTGATGAAGAAACTTTTGTTTCCTGAATCATGAGTGCCCGACTCACTGTTCATTTCAGTGGATCCAACCAGTCTGATGATTTCCACAGGTCTAGGAGCTGTATGAAAAGTCCATAATCCAACGCTAGCTCCACAGAGACGGCAATCTAAAACAACAGAATTGGGCTGAGAGTGCAGTTCACTCGGAATCTCAGCAATTCTATTATTTTCTTTGGTAGCAGCAGCGTGTAGATTGACAGCAGGACGCGGATCCAAAATGGTGGATGTCTTGAGAGATTGATCTGACCCTGTCTTGCAGTCAACTACATAGGGCAGTGAACGAGGTTCCCATCCAAACAAGCTAATTATCTTTAGAGCCTGCAATATTTTCAATTTTACTCATTTCACTGAGAACCAGAAAGAGAGCTTTTGTTAAGAATTTAAGGAAAAAAATTCTGTTATGTTTGATGGAAAATGCAAGTAGTCTGTAGTCATACAATTTTATCACCAGTATAAAGTATTGTACCTAAATGTTACTAAATTACAAAGCCAAGCTCAGAAGGAATGGCAAAGGTTGAGAATAAAAGGAATGAAGATGATAAACAACTGCTAAGAAGATTTGTAAACGTATACTACTGGATTTAGCAAATGTAGATATTGATGCAGCAAGAGCAAAACCTGATAATATAATTTAGCAGTATCCGAGTCATGTCCATCTCTTATGTACTCAATTTCGGATTTGCTCAGAGAATCATCACCAAATTCCTGCAAGGATGATTCTTCAAGAAATTGCTTAAGGTGGGAACTCTTCATCCATTTGAGAAATGAAGACGAAATAACAGGGAGAGCTGAAAGATGTAATAACATAGAACAACGCTCTCTAAATCTATTAACTAAAATTGGAGGAGGGGTAGGAGGAAATTCGGCCAATGCTTCATCACAGGCATTGTCTATCCAGGGACAGAGCAACTTGTGCCCATTATCCAACTTTAAGCTAAATACCAAAGCGGCCTTCTCAACTGAGAGGGAAAAAAACAGAAAAAATTCCTCTTTAGAAAGGGAGAATAGAAAACAGAGTCAAAATTTTCACATTCTTTCAGTACATGTATGGTAAAGAGAACCATACCTTGTTGCTGATTCCAAGAAGATGGAGTCGAGAAAAGGAGACGTGCTCCGCATGATTCACAAGCAATAGTATCCATATCTACATTGATCCAACCTCTTCTAGCACAATTTAATGCATTTACCACCTAAGGAAGATTTAACAATCTCTAAAATTAGAATCAAAGAATATGCGAAGTGTGTAAATGTTTCCATGGAGGAAAAAAAAAGACATTTAATTAAAGTCAGATATTTGCAAACTACATTTAGAGCCCATGTACTCTTTACAAATAAAATGACATGACAATACTGAATACCTAGTAAAATCAAATAGAAGTCTACTGAAGCAAATCACACCTTATAGAGAAACATATCAAGAATACAGAAATACACCATAGAGAAATATTATACAGTGAAATGTCCTCTAATGAATCCAATAAGCACGAACACTACAAAACAGAAAATTGAAAATAAAAGAAATATTCATGAAATGTTAAAGAAAAAAGTGGACAACTGGACCAAACCTTAGGTTTACCAAACCATGTCATCGACTTGAATGTGGTTAATCTTTTCAAGAGATCTCCACGGTCCCAAGGCCTGCATAACGGAGCATCAGAGGATCCAGCAGAAGCCGATGAATGCTTCTGCAATGCCTCAATTACATCACCTTTTGACCTCAGCTCTCCCACCACCAAAGCAGACGAAGAATACGAGCGTTTTTTCCCTCTCGACAACTGTACTCCGGATGGACTAGCATTTGAAAAAAATCATGTTAAAATAGTCTATAACAGCACTCAGGAGGGTAGAAACAACACTATTACAGAGTTTAACCGGGCATATTATTGACAAACTAAAAACACAGAAACTCCCAGCTGAAATCAACTTCTGCTTTCATCTTCTCAAAGAACTAACACAAACGAAACGAAATACATAAGAAGATAAGGTAAGGAAAGGAAGAACCTGGAGGAGGACGGGGAAGATGTGGAATTAGAGTTGGGAGTGGCTTGTGCATTCTGAAAGAGCTTGTCCATGATGGAATGGAACCTCTTCTCTGAATCTTGTGTCATTGATCGATTCTACGTGCAATCCAATTCCCGATTCTTCGAAAATCAGGTTCCCGGCGAAAACTTCCGAGCAGCAAAGCGTTCTGTAATTCTCTCTTCGGCGGCGTTTTCTGATTTCTGTGTGTTCGGCGTCGCCCACTAAACGTAGTATCAATCGGCCTCTCTTTCCGACTCCGACTCGGCTCTCAATTTAGATGAAATGCAATGGCACCATTTGTAATTATTATTATTATTATTTTATTTTTTTAGGAAACCATTTGTAATTATTATTATGATTTGACAGTAATAAATAATAATGTTTCACCGAGGTTTAGATGTCAAATAAATCAAGATTTTATATCTTTTAAAATACAATTTTTTTAGCAAATTATATTTTTGAATAATTAAAAATTTTCAATTTAATCAATAAATACTAACAAATAACAATAAGCATTATGCTTCAAGTAGTTACAAGTTCTAAGAGAACTTATTTAGTTGTAAGACCTAGCTGAAATTTGGTTGGAAATTATGCAACTTTGAGAAATTGAGTATGATATTTATTAAAAATTAGAAACTCTTTGACAATACGAAACAACCATTGTTCAACTATTTGACAATATTTAAAAAAAAAAAAACCCTCCTTCTCCTCGATTGAATTTTCTTATCTTTTCTTTATCTTTTTTTTTTAAACATCTCAGTTGAGATTTCTTTTAAGTTCTTATTAAATAGGTTTATAAAGTTAAATTATATATTACAATTTACAATCACATGAACTTGAAACCTATAGTTTTAATGTAAAATTGATGAGATAAGGTGATTGGCACGTGTTTTTCTTTTTTCCACGAAGTCATAAAATCTTTAATAAACTGTAAAATCTAGATCTACAATCCACTCAAACTCAAGGTTCATCAATTACATCCTTATAATTTGTCTATTTTTAATTCATATAGTCTAAAAACAGTTTTCATAAAAATAATTTGTATCATATAACATTTCCTTCATTAAACATACCTGGCACACAAAGTACCAATTACATAGTCCATTTCTTTATTTTTAGTTTTTGTATTTTCAATTTTTATTCATTTTAGTTCCATATTCTCAAAATATTCATTTTAGTTTGGATACTTTAAAAAGTGACAATTTTAGTCCCTTCAATTTTTATTTTGATCTCATTTCTTTCGATCACAATTGATTTTTATTCGATATAAAATGTGTTAAAATTTTATAAACAAAGACAAAATTGGTAACTCTTTAAAAAAGAGTGACCAAAACAGAACTTCTAACAGCAAAAAAGAAGTAAAAAAGAGCAGCCATTTTGAAGAACAGTTATAGTAATACCAATTCAAAAGAAATCCCTCTGTTCACGCTCCCACGTCTCTCTCTTCAAGATCTTCCCTCTCTCTCCACTTCCAACAAACTCCTCGTTCCTCCCCATCCATCTTTATATATTCAACTTTTTTTACTTAATTCACTCTCCTCAACAACAGCTCCCAAATTTCATTTTAACCTCCAAGAACATCACTAATGGCTTCTCAATCTCTCTCACTTCCAGTCCTCCTCCTCCTCTTCTCCTTTCACTTCTTTTCTGCCAAAAGCACCGACTTTCTGGTCGGCGACGAAGATGGGTGGGCAGTCCCTAATCCAAAAGAAGCCGACAGATACAACAAATGGGCCTCCCACAACAGATTCAATGTTGATGACACCGTCCGTAAGTAGACAAAACACTTGTCAAATTTTTCACAGTAACAACCACAAGTGATTGTCTTTGTTTGTTTGTTTGTGTGTTGTTAGATTTCAAGTATGAGAAAGACTCTGTGATGGAGGTGACAGAGGAGGAGTACAAGCAGTGCCTTTCTTCGAAGCCTCTGTTCTATGACAACAATGGGGACACTGTGGTGGGGCTTGACAGAGCAGGGCTGTTCTATTTCATCAGTGGGGTTTCAGGGCACTGCCAGAAGGGCCTCAGGATGATAATCAAAGTGTTGGAGCCTCTCAATCTCAGCCCTCCTCCATCCCCCAACTCTACTGCTCCACCCCACAACAACAGCAGTGCTCTTGATTTGCTCTCTGTTTCCTGTCCTGTTTTTGGGATCTTCTTTGTGTTCTTTCTTTCCTTTCTTTTCATTTGAATGATTTTGAGTTGGTACTCTTTAGAATGCAGTTTCAGGGTTGGTTTTCTTGGGTTAGGTTGTAGAGAAGGGGTTGGTTTTTTGATGATCCAGAATTTTTTTGATTTTGTGACAGAGAGTGGTTTATTTGCCTTCTTCTAGTGTTGTGAATGAATGAAATGTGGCTTCTGTTCTGGTTTCTCTTGCACTGCATCTGAATGCAACTGCAACATTAATGTGTGAAAATCTTTTATGCCATATAATCCAGATATTAGAAATTATTGGAAGAGTAATGAACAATTCAACGTCGTTGTGTTTTTTCCCACGGGACCCAACTCCGACCATGTCGAGTTTCTGGTGGTTTCCGGCGATGGTTCTGGTTTGGGCGTTGATGCCGATTACAATGACAAGATTTTTAGTGGAAGGTGAACTGTTCCATACCCATTACGGTTCTGGTGTGGTGGGGCGGCGAGCAAGAGAAAAAAGGGGAAGAAGAGGTTGGGTGAGGAGAGAGAGGATAGAGAAGAGAAGAAAGAAATTAAAAAAAAAAAATATGACAAATAAACTAAAATTAATATAAAACTAATAAAAATTGTCACCTCATTTAAAAATTAACCTTATCTATGTCATGTCATTTTTCCGTCAACTAACGGAAAAATAGACTCATGATCATTCAGAACTCTTTCTCGGGACTAAAGTGTTACTTTTTGAAAAAATCTGGGACCAAATAGACACCATGTATTTTACCCTAAAAAAATAGATCCATTTTGAAGAAATGGTTAAAAATATAACTTTCTGTTTTTCAAGAAAAATCAAGACAACTGACAGTTAATTGATCGAGATAAATAATTTCTGTTTTCTTTGAATTTTATACTAATTTGGGTATTTTTGCAACATAAAATTCAAACTCGAAGTTTTGAATTAACTAAATTTTTCTTATAGAAAATAAAAAATATTTTCGATGTATGTAAAATCGCATAAAATAAATTGAGATATTAGAACAAATTGAAGACTATACAAGTATTATAAATTATATTTAAAAGATTAGATAATCTGAAACAGAAAAGCTTAAAGCTCAAACTCACATGTCAAAGTGAACATAGCTTTAGTAATAATTAATATATACCTTATGAGCTCATTCTCCCGTGATCTTGTAATATATCGTGGTGTTTAGTAGTATATTTATAAACTTAATTACAAACTAAATATTTAGCTTAATCTAATATTATATTAATTAATTTATTAATATTCTTTTTTATAAATTATGTATAATTATTTTATTATATAATTTAGAATACAGTTTTAATTTTAACAAAAATAAAATTGTTAAAATAAAATAAAATAAATTTATAATATTATCAAAGATTTTATTATTTTTAATATAATTTTGCATCTTAAAAATTTCAAATTCTGAATAACATAAAAAAATCATTTTCAAAATTTCAAATTCTGAATAACATAAAAAAATCATTTTCAAAATTTCTACCGGATCACAGAATTCGAAAACAATTTTAAAAAACGGTATTCGTTGAATCCGAAACTAAAAAACAAAATCCTAATTTCCTACCAAAATCCTTAACAGACGTACAAACTACCGAAAATGAATACGTCCATAGTTCGTAAAACCTTTGACTAAGGCATTATTTTTCCAAGCAAAAGTTCACTTAAACCTCTAAAAGAAATATAAAAGAGAGATATTATACTCTGCGTTCTGTTCCACAAATTTACACCATTATGAAATCAATAAGTCGCCACATTCAAAATTTTTCCTATGCTATGAATATTGGGATACAAAATCGCATCTGGTTACCAGTACCAGGACTATTTTAGGACACCAGCACATAAATGATTCACTAAGGGCCGAGTAATAATTATCTCAACTATGAAATCTGAACAAATTCATTTCATAGATGGGTTGACAAACAACAGTTCAGTTCAGCTAGTATCTTACAAATTGCCTCTCATCCTCCTCGACGTTCTTCCTCCCGTAAGGATTGCTCTCACTGAACCGATTCCTGCTCCCTTCTACTTTACGCGTTTTCTTTCTGAATTTTGAGGCACTGCTGTCAATGTTCAGGTTCACCTTTGGAGGGTTGGAAAAGCAGAAGGAAGCTGCAATAGCCTGTTCACATACAATTTTAAGGTGAGAAGTGAAAACATAGAAAGCTTGCTACCTCTAATCTACGCCCCGATACCCTACTCATCGAGCTACAAGAATTCTAGCAGGAAACTTTGTGGAATGACATAATACAATCATCATATAACATGTATACATCAAATTTCAGTTGAGAAGCTCCTCACTAAGAGTTTACAAGAAAGTGCTGTACATTAGATACAAAGACAGATTACTTCAATAAGCGTGAATGCCAAGATTTGACTACTGAATACTGACTGGAATGGAATAGATGACAAGAAATTAATCAATACCTGAAGATCAAGGCGGTGAACATTAAAAATATCTTTCATGGAATGTGAATTATAAGCTAGTAAATAGGATCTGTAAGCATCCTTAGCCGACTTGTTCAGATAATAGTTACTGCCCACCAGCTTCTCCTGCATCATTCAAGATAGTCCACGATTAGAATCACAGGATGAGTTTCATATTTCATGTGTGTCTGTGCCTGAATGTCGCTGCTGAGATGACAAAAGGAACCTACCAGATGAGACTGCACGTTGGCTAGTTTCTTATCACTGAACTCATACTCTTTGACAGGAACTTTTGCGGCCTGACAAAAAAAAATGAAGAACACTCGAAGTATTATAAGGGCGGTATACTAGTGAAACCATTTTAATCCCCCACACAAAAACAAGTCCCTATGAACAATCGAGCTCGATTAAAGAGAAGAAGTTTAAAATATCATGCTTGACATTAAAAAAACTAAGGACTTAGAGTCTCGTTTGTTTTTGACCTTCCAAAAATAATACCTAACCCTTCAGAAGAAGGTAACTTGCCACCAACAGTGCATACAATTCAATATAACTTTTTACGGCAAATACCAGACCTTCAGATAGCGAAGAAATTGAAGCTCTTCAGGAATCAAGAAAAGTAGGGCATTTCCTTTGCTACCTTCACCTCTAGCTGTTCGACCAACTCTGTGAATATATTCCTAAAAGCAATAATTTCACATAATATTAAACTCATATAATAAATGAATTACAACAAGGATACTAAATGAGATGTGAACGCAATTAAGGAGCAGCAGGCACCTTGGGTTCATCTGGAGGATCGTATTGCACAATCCAATCCTGAGAAATACAAAATGAGCATAGGGAATCATCAATTAGGCAAGGGCAAATATTGAAACACACGTATTAAGTTAAATGGCTCTGATACATATAACACCATTATTATGCTTCAGCTCAGTAATTTTAAGAAGAGCATTTTACAATGTGACAATCCACTATGAAAACAGATTCTTAATGCCAGCTATGAAGTACATACAAATGTTATCTTATCTATAATAATTGAAATCTTTAAACAAATTTAGTTCTTTTCCTCATCCTTTCAGGGTTATTCTAACGGAATAGAAGATCTCATTTAATGATCCAGATGGTGGTCTGCATGGACACTTCCACTTTCCAAGAACCTCCAAACTAAAAGAGTTCCACATATCAAAACAAAAATATAAGAAGTATACCCACACACAAGGAATACAGCATATAAAAAAAATATAAGTAATTAGGGAGAACATGCCACAGTCTGTAGCTATTTCCATCCAACCAATGAAAAATAAATGTTATCGTGATTTGTACGATAATATGACCACGAAGGTAATAGGACTTTAATTGTTTCCATCCGGGGAAATGCATTGACAAAACTAAAAAATAAGATAACTCACAACAGCAGGAATGTCAAGTCCACGTGCAGCAACATCAGTACATAGTAGGATCCCTGTCTCAGCCTTGTTGAAGGCAAAGAAGGTAGAAGTTCTCTTTTGCTGCTTTTGCTTTCCATGGATATCCAAGCAATCAACCTTAATGTATCTAAGAAGGTCGGCATGGAACTTTACAGAGTTACAAGATGAGAAGAAGACCATAACTTTCTTAGATAAGTTTCTCTTTAAGAAGGAATATAGAAGAATGAATCTTTTAGCACTGGGCACAACACAATAACCCTGTTGCAACCCTTCATTGGTGACCTACAACAACATATATGTCATACAATAAATCAACGCAAGGGCAAGTATAGGAAATAAGTATATAAGTAACAGTAGATTACGTTACCTTTGTTCTCCCATCATCCACATCAATATAAATAGGAGTTGACTGAAATGACAAGCGGACAAGATCTTCAACCTGTTTTTTTTTTTTTGAAGGATTAGTGGGGAGGGACGAAACCAATATCAATTTACATGAACAAAGAATAGTTCATAGGTAGAAGGGAAGAAAACACAAGGAGAGAAGAACTAAGAAGTATAAGAGTTGAATACAACCAACAAACCTTTTGTGTTTGGGTTGCTGAGAACAAAGCAGTCTGCCTATTCTGCAAGTTAGATTCAAATTACACTACAATCAGATTAGAACAAATTACACATTACATTCACAAGGACAATAATGACCACCGCCATAAAAAATAATAATAATTACAGCAATAATGCACCCCTACTCTAACTACTTTAACTCCATTTGGTAAGGCATACCAGGTTACCTAGCAACTTTTAATAATTAACACTGCAATTGTGAAAGGAAAAAAAAGCTGAAATATTATATCACAAAAGACTACAACAACAATCAATTCACCTTTGGTAGGATCTTTATAATTTGTTTCATTTCCTCCTCAAAATTGGTTTCCAATATCCTGTCTGCTTCATCAATTATGAGGCACTGCAATTGAAGTTCAGAGGAAAAAAATGTCACGATATATTTATAAGATCGAGGATAACATACAAGTATTGCCAGCACCCTTTGAAGAGTTACAATATGCGAATTCAAGTCACTGAGAATGGGAAGTAAAATTTTGAAATTCTTTACAGTTTAATCATAAATCCCAACTTAATTGATATATAAGCCTATTATCAATGAAATAGTTCCGTTTCAAAAATTGAGGCTGAAAAAGACAAGAAATAACAGAGCACATGAGACACAGCCATATTTTGGCAGCAACAAGGCCGTAACACTAACAACAAATTTCCACAACAAATTTCCAAGAATCCATTCTTTACGCAGTATAAAGATGAAAATATTTTCATCAATAATACATCAATAATACAAGGGAAATCAAAAAAAGGCCACATCACCTTCAAATTTTTATATATAAAATTCTTGGTATGTTGAAGATGGTCAAGAAGTCGACCAGGGGTTGCAACTAATAGATTGACTCCCTTTGTAATACGATCAGCCTCAGCTTGTCTACTAGAACCACCAGTAACTAGGCCAAGTGTCTGTGAATGATATTTGAGAAGCTCTTTTGCCACTTCATGTGTCTAAATGATTAAAAATAGTAAATCAGTAAAAATATCAAGAGATTTGTATAAGGTCAAAAGAAAACAAGAAAAGGGTTCTTAATGATCAAGCATCTTCGAGTATTAAGAACATGTCTGAGTCTGCTCTTTTGAGTAAGCCTTTTAGCATAGAAATAGTCTTTCTTTTTGTGCGTTGCTTTCTGCAATGTGCTTAAAGGGAGATTTTTATTTTCTTTCTTGAAGCTTTTAAAACATTAATGAAGTTTTTATTTCCTTCATTGAAAAATATAATTGTTGAAGATAGATCTAGGGAGTTAGTCCTGAGTTGTGGGACAATATACATTCTTGAGCCCCTATAGCTATGCGTACTTTTTCGTCTTTATGAAGTTATAGTTATTTTTAATTAATACATACCGGATCAGGTAGAAAAAGAATAATTGTAAGCTCCTTCAGCACTAATATTAAAAGAGAAATGCATGCCAGGGAAAAATTTTCCAACCTGCATTGCAAGCTCCCTTGTTGGACAAATAACAATAACACCAGTTCCATTACGAGGAGTGAAGCTGATGTGATGTAGCAGCTCCACAGCTGGTATAAGAAAGGCAAGGGTTTTCCCTGAACCAGTCCTCGCGGCGCCAAGAACATCTTTGCCAATCAGAAAAGGTGGAATTGCCCTGGCTTGAATCTGCATTCATAATGTCAGGAAGAATTGAGAACATGCAAGTCTATGTATTAGATATTGCTACTAAATTATAACATCTAAGAAACGAAAAACCCTCACGATCAGATGAAATTTCATTAATTCCAGGGTTGAACTTGAACTTACCCCATTATTAAAAACAATTTATAGCCAACATCAAAGCACTTCATACCACGAGTCACGGGCTAAAATGGTTTTCAGCATTCCCATTCATGACCTCAAAATAATACTTGCGACTTGCATACTTTAGGTCAAATAATTATTAGAATAAAATTTTCCCTTAATTGAAATGAAATTTAATCTTTTCATTACTAAACAACGCCAACAAGTAAATTGCACTAAATTGCCCTAAGCAGAAATCTCACCTGAGTCATGTGCTCAAATCTCATGTCCTTAACCGCCCGGAGAGTTTTCTCCGACAACTCAAGCGAATCAAATGAAACGGTACTCATAATTCCCGATCCACCAGTCTTAACCTTCTTCTTGTTGTTCCCTTGCTCCTCATCCTTCTCCACTTCCCCTTCCACATCATGCGCTCCCTCGTCACTGTTAGCATTTTCATGTCCTTCCTCCTCCAACTCACCCTTCGTCTTTGTTTTCGTTTTCGTCTTCCTCTTCATCTTCTTGACTTCTTTCACTTTCTCTTCTGATACATTACCTTCAGCATCTCCTTTCCCTTCTTCCGCACCTATTGAAGGAAGACTTTTCTTCGGTCTCTTTCTCTTGCGTCTTTTGTCCTTTGCCTCGACCTCTGCTGAGGACGGAGCTTTCTCGTTCAGTACGACCATGGCAGTGACTTCCAATTGATTCTTTCGCTTAGAATCTGAGAAGAAGTTGGCACCTTTGATCAAGCAGTGGCGATCTTACCTGTTCTTTGATATTGTAGGGCTAGGGTTTATCGCAGTTGGCACCCTTGCTCAAGCAGTGGCGATTTAACCTCTGCTTTCGATTCTAGGGTTTTAGTGCCGTTGAACCCACCAAGCTGAATATTCAAAGAATACTATTTTGGTTTATCTAGGAAGAAAAATAAATACCACGTATTTTTTGGTTAAGTTAATTTTCATCAAAATATTTATTTTGATACCTAGATTTTAAATTTTAATTTATTTTACTCCCTGATCATTGCATTTAAAAAAAATATCATTCTATTTACAAAATTTTAACACAAACTTTATATATGAAAATATTTTAATACAAAGTTGTGAGTGAGATGTCGTGTTGAGATTTTAATTGAAATAAATGAGATAAAAATAAACATTAAGAGACCAAAATTGTTGCTTCTAAGTGCAGAGATTAAATTGTTGCTTCTAAGTGCAGAGATTAATTAAAATAAAATAAATTTAAAAGTACAATAACCAAAATAGTATTTAAATCTAATTATAAATACATCATTCAATTATAAATATTTTATTGTTTCAAATGTACTATTTAATATGATTTAAAAAAAGTGAAATGTTCATATTTCAATAATAATTTTGTCAAAATACACCTAAAAAAATGGTCGAAAGTATATATATATATATATTCTTTTTAGTATACAATCTTTTGGTAAAAATAAGTATTTTAATCTATTAAATTAGGTTCAAGTTCACAATGTAAAATGAATAATGAATATTGATTACTGATAGAAAACAATAATCATCAAAAAATTTTATTTGAATTGGTTAAAAATGGTAAATATGCAAATATCTACCTGCGGGGATAATGTCATTATCATAAAAGAGTATTCATAAAAATTAAAAATTTTCAAATTCAATAAAGTTTATGGAAGATGTTATCGAAAAGTAAGAGATCCGGGACTTTTAAACTACATAAATAAATTTTGCATATAGTCAGTTATGAAATTATATAAACTATCAAACAAACAAAACTATAGTCAAGCTTGTCTCAAAAAAAAAACCTATAGTCAAGCTCAAGGTGAAGAAGGAAATTGCAAAGAAAACGAGGGGCACTACAGATATTGACATCAATCTTCAGCACATAAGCAACAAGTAATATATAAAAAAAGTTATAAAAAAATGTTGATTTATTTTTAATTATTTTTGCAAAATTTGAAAATTTTGAAATAGGGTCAAGAGCTCCATCATTTTATATCATTACACATAATTGAGAGTCGTTTTTTTAAAATTATAAATGTAGTTATGTTTAACATGGTTGTAGTTCAATTGATTAACATATATATCGTCGACTAAAAGATTAGAGGTTCAAATCTTCATCCTCACATGTTGATGAATTAAAGAAATGATGAATCTATTGTACTGTCTTGTTATTGAATCAAAAAATTAGATTCATTGGTGGATAAACTAATCGAAATTTAAAACATTTTCACATCCAAAATAACAATAATAATAACAAAAACAATAAGTTATAAATTAGACATAGGTCGCAAGTAATACTTTTTTTATTATATCAAAGATTTAAAGTGTTGAATTAGTTAAGACACTATATATTGGTTTTAAATGTCTGATGTTTAAATCACGACCCACGCCCACACAATGACATCCAGATGCAAGTCTTCAACACCACGCGATGCTTTAAACAAAGAAAATAGGAACTTATATCACATGAATTCAAAATTTAACTAGAGGCAAACAGTTTAACGAAATTCGAAATAAAAATTATTGAATTAAAAAATTTTACTACAAATTTTATACATAAATTATTTAATACGAATTTATGGATATAATTCAATAAAATTAACGAGTGAAATATCGTACTAAAATTTTGCTTTAAATAAATGAGATAAAAAATAAAAAATGAAGTGACAAAACAAGACAGTTTTTTAAAGAACAATTACCAAAACTAAAGTTTCAAAAATACAAGAATTAAAATAAACAGTAGTTGAAAATATACACACCAAAATAAACATTTTGAAAATAAATAATCAAAATAGATTGGGCAAAGACAGCGAGACTAAAAGAATATTTAAACATACCTTTTTTTTTTCCTGGTGGGGGATTGCCAATTGCCATTGTAAGGTGAAAAGTCTTTATTAATTGGCGCAATGATGGAATAATGAAGCAGGGCAGGGCTAGCCACCATCTTTTGAAGAATGATTGATGAGAATGAGATGAACCAAAAAGAACGAAAAAAAAAAAGGTAAAGGTAAAGACTAAAGAGGAGGAACAGTGGTTTTTGTTAGAGATAATCTTAAGCATTTTGTTTCCTTTATTTTTGTTGTCTTTTTTGATGCCCCATTCTCTCCCTCTTTATTGAGAGAGAGAGAAGCCTTATGAAAGCCATGAAACCAGGAAGAGAGAAAGAAAGGCCACTACCAAAGTGGCTACCATCTTTTCTTTCAACCATACCCCATCGTTGGCGATTCATGTTCCTCATCTATCTCTATAATGGAAACACAATTCCTCCCTCTTCATTCATTCACCACATTACACACTTCCTTCAGTTCAGAATCAATCTATGATGAAGTGATAATCCCAAAATTTTCAGAAAAAAAATTAAGTCAGAAACTCAAGAGATGTGTGAAAGAAAAGTGAAAAGCAGTCAACAAAAAAAAGGAGGAAAGCCCAACAGTGCAGTGGTGTCAGGGAATGTGAGTTGCAATTTCCTTTGAATATTTTTGCCTTTTGATGACTTCTATGGCTTGGCTTTATTTCAAAACATTTTGGGATTGATTAATCCCAAACCAAAAAGTAATGATTGGAACATCTTGACGGACCAAATGCTGAAGTTTTGTGGGAAGGTTATGTGAACATAAGTTGCCACCAGAACCTCACAGGGAAAGATGAAGGAAGAAGACACAGAACTAATGATCATTGATGAATTTATTGAAGGAAGGTTGGGGGTGGGGGGGACATCCTTACCATTGAGAGCACCCACCATCCCGAAAAAGAAGGCAACAGCAAGAATATTAGAATAATCTCTTTTTCTTCTCGAGTTTTCATCCAACTTTACTCTCTAAATCAAACCACGACCGAGTTTACGAGCTCTCACGAAATGCATCTCTCTATCCAAATAAAACAAAGTCTCTCTCAGAGAGAATGAAAATACGTCTGCTTTCGCTTAAAGATAGAAGAGAGTTTGACAACTAAAATGTGAAGACCAAAAATCATTCATCTCAAGCTCAACGGTCTGATGATTCAAAGGGTAGGGGTTGTTTTAACAGACTAAAGTGAAAAAGAAAGATTAATCTTCCTTCAATATCTCATATCAACACAAAAGCAGGAAAGTAGGACAAGATCTTGACCAAAATTCACTGGAGCATAAAGCATCCTCATTAAGGTAAGTTTAGAGACCAACAAACAAACTTATGTTAGATCCAGATGACATAATTAAAGAAGATGAAAGCATAGATAGATAATGGATGTCATTTTTGGAAAGAGAGCAGAGTGGGAACAAATAGTAAAAGCACTTGCCTGCAATAAGTATTAGGCATTGATTTAAAGCCCTCTTTCTTTTGCTCCTGTAACTGTAACATGTTGTTGTTGATTGGGGAGTCTCTGTTATTGGCAAACAAGAAGAATTTAACCAAAATGCAAAGACAATCATTTGATTGCAACACCCACCTTGTCTTATCAAATATAAAGGACTGAACAAAAAACTATACATATACACCTTCATGGCCCCTCCTCCCATCATGTTATAATGTATTGCCCCCCACCTACTCTAACAAGATACAATAACCCACTAACCATTAAATTATCCCAAAAGATCAGAAGAAGAAAAAAGGAAAATCAAAAACAAAAGTAAGGTTATGGGGAAAACTAGCTAGGCTCCATCAAGGCTCGACTAAATTCTTTTCAGATGAGCAATATCCAGAGCTTTCATGGCTGCAGCTTAATTAGACTCTAAGCAAATAGATACTGAGTTCAGGAGTTCCATTGCTATCTGGGTTCATCATGTAGAAAGCTTCGGAATCTCTCGAACCCACAATTCTCTCAAATTTGGCTCTCATGTACATGATTTCATTATCAGAACCAGTTTCAGATTCAGGCGACTCAGCTCCAGCCGTTTCGATTTCAGCTTCATAGTTTCCTGGCAGAACACCTGCACCCATCGAAATTGGCTCCACAGCCTTGAGGATTTTCATCTCTTTGGCCCCACAATCCTTCCTCGAAGCAAAACCACTCTTCTTCCCATTGCAAAATGTCCTCCAGACAGGCTCTTCTAGTAGTCTCACTGCTTTCTTTTCCCCTTCTTTCTCTTTATCACATTCCAATGCAATTCGGACCAACCCAGACGCCATTTCTTTTACTAAACCACTAATAGGCGTCGCCAGCTCTACCAAAAAGGCAGGTTCGGAGTTGGGGTCTCTTTGGAATGCAAAGTGCACATGGCCACGCCGAGAACCGAAAAGGGTTCCGATGACCCGAGGCCCCAGACCCAGAGAAAGGTTCGACCGATTTTTGCCAAACACTGTGAGAACCGAACGCAACCGTGCAACCGCAACGGCCGGCATCTTCCTTCTTTGAGCTTGGGCTGCGGGATGCGATGGCTGCTGCTGCTGCTGCTGCGGCTCTGGAGAGACGACTCTGTTCTTTTTCTTCATCTCTTCCTGCTGCTCGGCGCCTACGGAGGAGGTTTTGAGGGTTGGGAGTGGGCATTGATCGTCTTCTTCTTCTTCGTTCCCCACCTTCCTGGTCCAGTGGAAGTGTCTTCTGGAGGAGGAGGAATCCATGACCGTCTTCATATGAAAAGCAAAGGATGAGAGCAAGACAGTTCCTTAAAATATTTGAGATGAGACTGGGTGAGAGAATATAAGAGAATGAGAGGAGATTCTGGGCTCTTCTCTTTAATTTGGTATGTGGGGGCAGTACTCAAAATTCTTTATTTTTCTAGGCAGCGCAAGAGAATCCTGACAAAAGAAACACACACTGACCCACCAGCTGATATACGAAATATGGAGAGAGAGAGAGAGAGAGAGAGAGAGAGAGAGAGAGAGAGAGAGATGTAGAAATGGAAAAGAAAGGAATCTGAGGAGACAAAGTGAGTGTTCTTTCACTTTCTTGTGGGTAGAGAGAGAGAGGGAACGAGAGAGGAGGATTGGGGGGTGATTTTGCTTGACCGCCCCTTTTACATTTTGACCCAAATCTCAAACGAGTAAAATTATGGGAGCCGAGGATCGAGACCATACAAAAGAGTAGAGACAACACTGTTCATAATGAACATTGGTCGGAAAATGCAACCTCTGAAAATTTCTGAGCTGTGTCTTATGGAGATGCAAAGTATCATAACAGGTGACGTAAGGCTTATCTGATAGTTACTGAAATCTCATGGCCGTTGCTGGTTGTGGAGCAAACATTATACCAACTTCTGTAACTGACACTTCATTGTTTAATGAGCCAATGGTATGAAGGAAGAGGGAAACTTTTCTTTTGAAAAAAAGATTAGCCGTTATATGATTTTACCTCCTCAACATAAACTAAATCTTGGTCGCCTTCAACTGCATTTTGCCATTGACTCTACTGCAGCATCTATAGAAAAAATCTCGTTTTGGCGCTGCTGCCTGTAGGCATCTATGAGAACTCATTGTAATGATGTAGTTTGATCCCGAGTGGAGGATGTAGCTCAAGATCAACCAGCACATGATCTGAAATGCACAGATCAAGAATAGATTGACTGTTAAGCAAAAAAACAAACGAGTCAGAGAGGGGAAAAAAAGCCTAAAAAAGACTACTGAATATAAATTAGTATAAAATAATGGTTTCATACAAAAACATTTCAGAAGGGAAACGTACAGAGACCAGAAACTGGGAACTGATTTCGTACAGATGTTTCTAAGCTTTGCATACTCTGTTAATCACTTGTAAGTTTAACTCTCAAAATTTTGATCAACCTGTGGCTGTCTAGGACTAGGAGCAGGGGCTCCACAGATTATTATTGCATGTGCCTCTGCAAACATTCTCTGCCGCTCAGCCAATGCTTCTTCCTCGGTCCATTCAAATATGTTTTGCTCAACTCCACTCTCACAGAACCCTGTTAAGAGAAAATTCAAAAGCCAAAATCAATAATGGAATGATTTACAGAAAATATATGTCATCAAAACTGGTTATTTTACGTTTTTATTTTCAAAACTGTACTTAAGATTTGTGATGCAATGAGTTACGATTGATATTTTCGTACAAATTGAAACACTGTCCACATGATCGTAACTTTGGAAATAATAACATTTTTTTAATGAAAAATAGTCTAGTTGTGAGAAGTGAGAATGCAATAACAGAAAGAAAAAACATTTGAAAAACAGTCTTCCAACAACGGTATATAAAAAACATTTATTCTTAAAATGAGAAAACCATCTCGAAAATAGTCTCCAAACAATCTCTTGAGTAATTTCGAAAAGTAGAGAAGGCGACATATAAAAAATTCACAATTTTAGTCACGCATCTCTAACAACTGTTCTCACCAATTTCTTTCAACAAAATTTATCTTGCTATTTAACTCTACAAAATCTCTCCTCAACTTCTCTCACCGTCTCATCTCTCTGTTCACAATCTCTCATCAGCTTTGTTCTCTCCATTCACACTCTCCCTCACAAATCATATTTCTGCTATCTTAAATGTATCCTATTTATTAATTTGTCCGTTCTAAAAATACTTTTCAAATAATATCGATTATTCCCAAAATCATTTTTTAGTAAATTCAAAGTACAAAATTCATTAATCATTTTCGTTGAAGCACTTGTAATAATAATAATTATCATCATAAACATAAAACTCCCGTAAAATTAAAAAAAAAAAAAGCACACTTTAGAAAACACTCTTAAACTGTTACACATACCCTGAAGACCACAAGGGTCACAGATAGACCCTGGAATTAGTGAAAGAAAACTATATCAAGAGAACATCACGAACAAACTACACGGTGAACAAATTAAGGAAATTAGTTAATAAAAATCCCCATGTTTGTATTCCAAGTTTCTCCAGTTCCTTTTTAAGGCAATTATTCAATCGAAGTATCTTGCAAGTGTTCAACCAAATAACTTTAGCTTTTCCCATAAGTAGCTGCCCTCGAGTAATTGAAAAAGATGTCTATGGGCACGCACCAGGAAATACCAAACTCTTTGAGAATAGAGATCCAACCAATAGAAGCAATGCGCACATGTAAGAGATGGTTGATGCTCATGTCTGTCTGTGGTTAAAACAAACAACAGTGGATGAACTTAAAAGCATACATGTTAAACAGAATACATGGATGATATAGCATAAAGAGATGAAGGACATTCGCAGGCAAAGAAGATAGAGGGAAGAAGATACCCTTAAGGCTTTAAGACCATGATTGGTGCAATTGTTCTTCTTTATTCTCTGCTAAGCGTAATTAGATTCTGAAAATGTAAACTCTACGTCAATGTACAGAGAATAGTGAGCTTGCAAAATGAAGAAATGAATAAGTGGTAAAGGGACAACAATAATTTGAATAGAGGTAATTAAGGAACTCAAGGAGCCAACTTATCTTCCATCCTCTTGTAAATTCATGATGAAGCCACGAACGTCTTTATTATCTACCTTCAGCTTGACATAAAGAAATAGTTAACTATATTTCCTAAAAAATCTTAGTTTCTCATTTCTACACTAATCATAAAACAAGCCAGTTTCTCAGTATCCCAGCCTCAGCATGCCAAAGAGATTAAAATAAAATGCTTCCATGCCATTTTAATCAAATTTAAAATATATTTGCAGAAACATATGCTCATAAAAAGCTAGATTAGGAGTTGGTGGATGATTGAAAACAGCTGCTAGCTTTACTTTCACACCAGAGAATAAAGAATACAGTGAGTTTAGAAGCAATTAATGAATGTGGAAATCAATAAGTTCAAGGGAAGGAAGGGAAACTTTTCAAGAACCTAAAAAGGAAGGAAAGGGAAAAAATCACAGAAAAGAGGGAGGAAAATCATACACAACCTAAAAGAAAAAAAAAAAAAAAACAGAAAACTGATAGAAGAGGAAAAACGGAAACCACCTTTTTGGTTTTAGATGTAAGATAGTGTAGCAGATTGCAACCACCCACCCACCCGGTACCCACACCCACACACACACACACAAAAGAAGAAAGAAAAGGAAAAGAAATGGAGTGAAAATGAATTCTAGTACTTTTTTCTTTACCTATGTTTTCCTCTTCTTAATGGGACTGAACCAAAAGATCTTGAGCACCTCTTGCAACTTTTACATCTTGGGGAAACGTCTCGATCTTTAATGATTTTGGTCATGGTAGCTGATTAAGAAGAAGATGAACATATATTGCATCAGCCAAAATTACCAGAACATATAATATTGAAATAATTTAATCTCAAATTGAGATAATCAGCGTGAATTGGCATAAAAAGGGGGACTAATCATACCAAAGAGCAAATCATCACAACTGCAAACAATGTAAAGAACAGAAACAGTAAAAAATACTAGAATAATGGTTGCACATAAAATATCAATCAATCTTGTTACAAAGATGATAAAACAGGAACAGTTCAACTCAAAGGTTCCTTTTATTATTACTTTCTTTTTATTTCATCTACTTTCTACAAACAAACAAATCATGATAGAACTGGTTCAGTACAATGCATTTTCCCCATAAAACTAGAACATGAAAGTAAATAATTTTCAAGAACTCTCGATCAAGCAACAATCCAAGAAAAAGAAAGCATCTACAGTAACAACATAAGAGTTAATTCGCTGATCAACCGTCGACAATGCATTAACAATTCCAATACCGAATTCTCAACAACCTATAGACGTAAAGCGACAGATATCCTTCATATTGTCGAGCTCAATAAAAGAAAAAACAGAACTAAGTATACGAATTAAGAACTTCAGAAAGGAAACCTAAAAGTAATCGGCATTATACGTCGTAGAGTGCATACTAACACTATACCTTTGAGCGACCTCTCTGAACTTTCCCACGGTGTTCAACATCCATCTCCATAATGATCTTTCACCAAAAAAAAGAGAAAAAAAAAAACTCGAAACTTTTGAATCTTACGAACAAACTGAATCAGAAACGCAATAAAGAATCGCACATCCAACACATAGAATAAATGAAAGCAGAGCAGAGAAACGCGATCGCGCTTAACGGCTTATTGAGTGAAATCGGCAAGAAACGCAGCGAGACAACCGATTGAAGATGCGAGTTGAAGAAAATCGACAGCAGGTGTAGAGGCCATTTTTTATGCAGGCATAATACGGGGACGAAGCCGTGGTGGTTCTGCAGGCGGTTTGGCGCCAAGGAAATGCGTTGCCGGAGGTCCGTTCAACTGTAGTTATCACGCGCCAATCAGACGCGTCGTAACAAGCAGAGAGCCTGCACCTCTTGGGCTTATAATCCAATTGGGCCGTGGGCCCTGGCCCCGTTTTTTCTCATGTACTCGCGTTAAAGATCCTCTATCAGTCTATCGTCGGTCATTTTTGTAAATTTTCCTTTTATTATTAAAATTGTTTATTGCCTGTAATATACTTTCATATTTATAATTTTAAATTAATGAAATATATATATATATATATATATATATGTTTGTATATATATAATTTGGTGATTTACATTTCCATTCTTACATAATCAGATCTACCACTATTTCAACTTTTAAAAAGTTTATTATTTCTACAAAATGTTAGTATTGAAAATATCATAGTGACAAATGGGGAAATTGAAACAATCAAATACCGTTGGTTTCCTGATTAAAAAAAAAATCAATTACCTTTGAATAATATTATAAACTAAGATAACGTGTGATAAATGCTATATAATTTCAAAATAAAAATATACGAATAGTATTTTAACTTTCAAATTATGTTAACACAACTTCTTAAAGTTATTATTTTTTTAATTTAGGTAACCATTTTCCTTTATAACCTATCTAATCAAAAGTATTTGGTGTGAATCTTAATATAGTTTCATAGTTAAGACACATGTTACCATCTTAATAGCCATCATTTTTTTAAGTACAATATTTGTAGTGGAGGATTGAACTCACAACCTCTTGGTTGAAGATATATGTCAATTACAGCTAAATTATGCTTGTTTTGGCTCTCAATAGCTATCGATTGATCCCTACTTTCACAATTGTTTAATTAAAACAATACAAAACGTACAACACCCACTTGACCTTCGCTCACTTAAATTGTTTCTAAATCGTTACGTCATCTATTTGAATTATAATTTTCGTACCTTTCTAGAAGGCTAAACGTCTACTCGTTACTAAAGTATTGTAAAAACAAGTCGGTATCTAATGGTGGTAAACTTGTTGGGATTAGGAATGAATGACATAGATAACAACACAATGAAGCATTGAAACACACTCAAATTCCATGGTGTAGATTATAAAGTTTGAGGGGGAGAATATTGAAGTTTAAAATTTAAATAGACTACACCTAAAATAAAGAATTGGGTACAAAGTGGGGTCCACAGTTGTTTGATTTTGGTGTTGGGCCCTTCACCTCGGCCCTGCTCTTGTGGTGGAGGAAAATTCACTCCTTACTATTTTAGACATGATTATCGAAAAACTATAAAACTTTATATAATTATTGATGCTTTTCACCAAGACATTCACTTTTACTCACCGACAATTGGATAAATAAAGTGGATTGAGACCATTTAAGTCAGTTTAATTTTACGAGGATATCGTACAGAATAAGTTTGTTAAGAATTCCGTCAAATTTTGTATTAAAGAGTTTCTAATATAGATAGAACCAATAATTAAATTTTGTAAAGTCACTTTTTAAAGTTACATTAATCAAAACAAATATTTAATCGAATATTTACTCATCTACGTAGATTTGAAATTGATATTATATTTTAAAATTCTTGAATAACAATTCATATAAAAATTACTGAATTTTTTTTTTTATTATTATTATTATTATTATGCATATGGACACATCTATTTTAGAATTCCAACCTTTCCAAGTCAATTAATAAAGTGTATTTCGAAAATGAATTAAAAAAAAAGGAGGAAAAAAAAGTGTATTTCGACATTTCACAACTATTTTTTCAAAAGAAAAGAGAAAAAGTGAAAAGTGGTTTTTATTTATATTACATATAAACAATTTTGAAGCAAAAGGGTTGGAGTTGGAAACTGGAAAGTGACTTTTATCAGCCACACTTGTGTAGATAGGACAAATCATTTGAGACAGGCAAATGGATTGGGTAAGATTTGAACCAAGCCATTTGAAATATTTCAGTTTTGAATTATGGCATCCAGAAGTTTCTTTTTGCCAATTTAATACATTTAACAAATCCTCATCCAATATTTTAATCAATTGTATATCACACACATTCTTTGATCATCTCCTCATGGATGTATTTTTTTTTTTTCATTCAATATATAAATCGAATAAACAAAAATTTTGTTGCACAAACATAAATTTTTTATTTTAGACCAACAAGATAAGAGGGTGACGATTACGTTTACCGAGTAATTATCTTGATTAGATATGTTCATGCAGGTAGAAAGATGTCAAAGATTTGAACCCGTAATAATTTTGAAGAAGTGAAGTTATTGGTTTTTAAAATAGATTAAATTACAAGTTTAGTCCCCAAACTCCCAACACCCACGTCTATTAGATTTTGAACTTTCAATTTCATGTCTATAATAAATCAATACATTTCTATGAAATTGTTTAGTAAGTTATTGAACTTTTAAGTTTGAGACCTTTAATTTATTAAATATTTTAAAAATTCATAGATCTATAAGATATCCGACTAAAAAGTTTGAGTAACACAAATATCAAACCTTACGTCTAATAAAATAAAAATCAGCGATTTTAAATAAGTAAATAAATAGTTTTTCTTTTTTGCTAAAGACAAAAAATAAAAAGGGAAATTTTTAGTAGAAAAATAAAAGTATTTGGCGCTTTAGGGGTTGGGATTCCTGCCAATTAAAAAGTTAGAAAGAGGAATTATAACCGTGAGGGTTGTTGGGTGAAACAGTTGGAATTTGTCTCCTACCACCTATTGTTCTAGATCAATGTTATTGAATTTAATATCAGTAACTAATTAATTTGACATTTTAACTTTTTCTTTTCTTTTTGAGTACAAACCGAATCAACGAGCATCTTTATGAAAAAATTTCACATTTATTTGGTTTGGGCGAGGTCGTTGCGCTCCTGCCTGCCCCACCTCTTGGCAAAGTAGGTTGATGGGCAAGACCCCTCTAGCCGCAATGGTGTGGGGCGTCAAAGGCTGTTGCCTCGTGGCCAACTCGAAGGGGCTGAAGTTCGACGCAAGTATCAATATCAATTGATTAAAAAGTTTTAGGTATTATTTCAAAAAAAAAAGGTTTTAGGCATTATTATTATATAGTTATTTCAACTTATTAATTAAGACTAAACAATAAACATTTAATTAAGCAGTTAATTTGAAATAATAAATATTAATTAACTACGATGTTATTCTCTTTATAATATATTTCACTAACATAAACAATTTATCTATTGAATTTTTTTTTAGTTTTAAAAATGTGGATAAGAAGTTTTAACATTTTAATGGATAATACATGTTTTAACTAGTTGAATTTTGTTCTGGATGGACACCTACGTAAATATCAAAAGTTCATGATGGATGAGAATTTTTTTCATAACTCACGGTAAATATTTTTCCAAAAAGAAAAACATGGTAAAACAAACTTGATTATTTAATATCATCTTAAAACCCTATGGCAAAATCCTTAAAGAAACAAGCTGTGTTTTTGGGTTAAGGAAAGAAAGTTGTACTAATTTTTGTGTCTATGTGTTTTACTATTTGGGTTAGCTTTGTACTCATACTTTAATAAAATTTTATCTAAATTTTATATCATTAGTGATTAATAAAAAATGAGAGACAATCATCGCTTTTATTTTCTATTGATTGAATTGACAATGTAATCAAACACCATTGTATATTTTTCTTAGTTAATTGAATTGAGAATGTAATTAAAGGCAACTTTCTGTGTCTTTTTCTTCCTTAAATGACTGAAATAAATGTAATCAAATTCCATATATTGATTAGACAAACAATGTCTTTTCTATCTTAATATAATGTTCATGGTCCCTACATATTGAAAGAATCAGGTATATATATAAGTAATGAAAATTAGTTGAATACATGCAATTTCTAAGTAGTTTGAAGCCCTCAAGAATTTGGTCCATTAACAATCATTTTTAGCCTTTGTCATAAAACAAGGTGCAGCCTTTTCAAAGTAGAAGGTATATATTCAAAATTGTCACATCCATTAATGTGAAATATATATTATATGGTGTTTTAATGAGAGTGGGGGCATAGAGTTGAATGAAGCTCAACCTCAACCATTCAATCTATATAACTCCTAACAACCCCCACCCAACTCCTCCACCCAATTTCTCTAATTCTCGAATATCGTGGCTCATTATAAGGATATGAACGCACTTTCTATTAATTGTCTACATGTAAGAATCGTATTAAAAATAATGTGAAGTCCATCAATGTTCAAAAATAATTTATACAGATAGAATTATAATGTGGGAATAAAAGGAATATATTATTTTCGTAGTATTTGAATTCTTTCCCATCAAATGACACATCATACAGACTATTTTATTGATGTATACATATAAATCAAATTAATTATATAATTTCGTTTCCAATATACATTTTACCTTTTGACACCGTTTTTAATCTATTTGATAAATGCTAAAAGTTATGATATGAAAAATTAGATTATATATTTTTAATGAAGTTGATTGTTATCAACATATTTCAAATTACGAATTAAATAGATTTTTAATTTTATAAATGAAAAAATTCAATGAATTATTTCAACCTCGATTAATAAAAATGTAATTTAATATCAAATTAATAGTTCTAATGATTAGTAATGGCAAAAAACTTTGTTAAAAATAATTAATGTATAGATGATAAAATTGAAAGGGACAAAAACGACACACCGAATTGAATTGTTTGATTGAAAATTTGAAAAATAAACCATGTGCAAATAATAAATTATAAATTACCACTTAGGAGCAATTATAAATTATAGCAATCCATTGAAGACTTTTATTTTGTCAACGGACTTGTAATCCTAAACTAAAAAAATACAAATAACAACATTTTTATAAAGTAAGCACCCGGGTCCATATTTCTTACATTTTGATCATATGTCAATAATATACTTCGTATAAATCAATACTTCATTTGTATTAAAATTTTCAACCTTATTGGAATTAAATTCATCAAATTGGAAAAAAAAATCGTTAAAATAAATAATTGACCAAATAAAATCAACAAACGCGTAAGGAGAATCGTCCGGCCGTGCAATTTTGCCGTCTTCATCAAAATTCCATCGTTGAATCCACAGCAAATCTGGGCCGGCGTGACCGTCCGATGTGGAGCCTTTTTTAGATTTTTTATTAGTTGGAAAATAACATAATTTTTTATATCTATTAAATCCGTCTGATATTTCAAATCCCCAACACACGGAGAACACATTGAGAATTCCAAAATAAATAAATAAATAATAATAAAAATAAAATAAATAAATGTTAAGATAGAAAGTCATCCCCCAATAATTTGGCCCTAGTTTCCAATTTAATAGGTACAATTTTGAAATTTTCAATTTGATTCACACGAGTATAGCTAAACTTTACCCGTTATTACCATATTGATACATTATCTTTTAATTATGTGATAATGACCTGATATTTTCTATTTGACTGTTTGAGAGTAATGATCGTAGAATGAGTAATTTTGAAAAAAAAAATTTTAAAATTTAACAATAATTGATTTCTCAAAATCATACAAGTGATATCTTAAAAATTAATCTAAAGTGATTTTAAACTTTCTTAAAATCAATTTTTTAATTTGTTAAACATGATTAATGGAAAGGAAAGTGATTTTTGTAATGTAAAAATGATTTTGGCCATGGGACTCTATCTTTATTCTATTCGCATCTGATTAATCAGTTCTTCAAAAGATCTATCAGACTATGTATGATGGAGTAAATGATTTGATCAATGAATATTCGATTCTTTTTTCAACTTGGAGATATTGGAATCGATTCATAACAATTCGTTCATTTTTATATTTTTATATAAATATAAATATAAAAAATAGAGATTCGGGTCGTCATTAATCAAATAGTATTTCAGTACGTAATACGTTTATCTTTCATCTTTTCTGGAGTTTCGATGGAAGGATTCATTCATTCCTTTACTAACGCAACGTAGTCAACTCCATTTGTTAGAACAGCTTCCATTGAGTCTCTGCACCTACCCCCTTTTGTTTTCGGAAAAAGGATTTGGCTCAGGATTGCCCATTTTTAATTCCAGGGTTTCTCTGAATTTGAAAGTTATCACTTAGTAGGTTTCCATCATGTCAAATCACTCCCAAACACACCCTAAATATGTTGGTTGACATCGATATGAAATAACCACACCTATTTCCATGCCTCACGTTTGAAATTGTGCTAAGTTGACTATATCAAAGTTTATGACTGAGTAAAAAAAATGAAATATATGAGATTAGGATCTACTATTTCATAACGATTTGTGAGGTTTAACTAAATTTGTATACTAATTTTAAATTAAATTTAAATCCTAAAGACTTAATTTAATCTTTTAAAAGTCACATGGATAAAATTAAGATTATGTATAAGTTATATAGGATGAAATTTGTAATTTACCGTAAAATGAAAAAGGAAACGACGCCGTATATCGAGAATGTAACGGTCAAAACGGAGGTGCAAATTGGAGGTTTCCATTTGTTGTTTAAACGTGAACGGCATGGAGGCACGAGAAGATGGGTAAAAGCCCTTCGTGCAATGTAAGGGCGCCACGTGGACAACTGCAAAAATGGGGTCAATATCAAAAGTTTGACTAAGATCCGTACGAATTATTAGGTTTTCGAACTTTTGAGGCTTTTTTTTTTTCCTTTCTTTCTTTGGTTGCAAAAGAAATAATTCTTTTTTTGAGAGAGCGAAATGGGCAAGGCACATATGCTACCCAGATGAAATCCTAAATGCACATGCACGATCTGACCATCAAATCTCTCTCTCCAACTTTATGAAAGTATTAATAAATTGTTTTTTTTTTAAATTTATTTTGAGTTCTTTTTTCTTTTTTATAAATTATTTTCACCATCTTTTTTCTTTCTAATGCTCGATACAATAAATTATGTACTTTTTTATGTTGATGAGTAAATCTAATTAAAGGGATAATTGGACAATTAAGTATTCTAAATTGACACTTTAGTATATTGATAAGGAAATATGACTTTTAAGTAATTAAAGAATAATTCAAAGATTCAAAGTATTAATTCAAGCTGACATCAAAATATTATAAAGCAAAAGAAACAAGAAAATCTGCACATGCTAATTAATATGTTTACACTATTTTTAAATGGTTGGAATATTTCATTCCCCTTTTTCTTTTACATCTTTAAATTTTAGAATCTTCTAAATCTTCCAAGTTGAAGATGGCTTAAAAGGAAAGAAAATATATTATTTAACGTCTTGAATAATTGACAAATCTTGTGTTTACATCGAGGAAGAAAAAATCACATTAAATCGAATTCTCACACCTCTTTAGAAAAGACTGATTCAAAATACACATGTTCTATATAAGTATTTATTGTAATTTGTTTCTTCAATCAACGAGATTGACATATTATTGATAATGTATGCATGTATATATATATATATGTTTTATGAAATTTTAGTATAATGATAGCAATTTACATTTAAAAAAATAAACACTCAAATGTTTGATTCTAATTAGAATCTCAAAATAGACCAACAAGAGGGCAAAAATAAAGAGAGAAATTTCAGCTTTGATCCAGCAAGGATACGCTTTTCTTGACTTGCATCAACAGTCATATTCATATTCCTTAATAATGCGTACAAGGTATAAAAGAAAATTCATTTACATTCCATTAATATAAACATAAATTCAACAGGAAATATAGGAGAAAAAAGTAAATACTATTTTCATCCTCAATATTTAACTTTTGTTTGTTTTAGTATATGTAATTTCGAAAGGTTCATTTTAATATGTAAGAAGTGACTATTTTAGTCTCTTAATTTATATTTTATATAATTTTTTTAATCTTAATTTTAGCATTCACTCACTAGATTTTTTAAAACGTGTTTTTCCATAGTTATGATAACTATTTGAAAAAAAATTGAGTATTGGGAACATCTAGTCAATCTCAATCCTAACAATATTGACTCGAGGCTCATCTATGATATTTATAGACTCTTAAAAAGATGAAAATTGTTATTTAGCCACTTTGGGTGGAGGGTTTAGACCATTGCAAGACAGTTTTAATGTCCGGCGTAGGAGAGTTACTTTGTTTGGACTTTTAGACCGAATTTTAAGGGACTATTTGGTTGGAAAAGTTTAAAAGAGGGAACGAGCTTAGACATGTGAAACCCATGTTTAATAAAAGAGTTTGAAATATTTGTCTGGGAAAAATATTTTTTCCCAGACATCATTAATTAGGGTATTGTCAGGATTCTCTTAACCTGTCTCAAAAGACGGGTTTGCTGAAGCCCTCAATCAGGTACGTCCAGCTATTCTCTTTTTCTTTTGTTCCTCATTTTTATTATGCTATTTTTCATTTCCTCCACATTTTTCTTTATTTTTCTCAACTCTTCTTCCATTTCTTTTTCTTCTATTTCTTTTTTCCAACTCTTCCTCCCTTTCTTATATTTTTCTTTCCATTTCCATCTCATGTATGTTCTTCTTCTTAAGTTTTTTTTTTTTTTTTTTTTTTTGCTATTTTACATTTCTATTCTTATACGTCTATCTTTTTTTATGCCCATTTTCATTTTCATGTTCTTGCGTTTTAGCTGTCCCATCGCCTAAGTTCGAATTCTCGCTTCTGAATTTCCTTTTCCTTTTTCTTTTTTTTCAGGCTTTCTATGTTTCAGTTGCCCCACATCTTCGTTTTTTCCTTTCTTTTTTATGCCCTTAATCAATTCATCAATCACACCTTGAGAATCGGGATAAAAATAAAAATGCAAAATAAGCAATATTACAAGTTCAAAACTTAAAACATCAATCAATAAATCTTATAATAGTCTCGTACACAATTAAACACATTTATTTTTCATTCTCATATTTATCTTATTTTCAGGTAACTCATTGAGAGACATCTTAAATTAAACCTTAATTCAAACGATCCTTAGGAGTAAATCATTTATCAGACTTTATATTCGAAGGTGAAATACTTCGAACCGCATACAATCTCTTACGGACACGTGGCATGCCGTTCTTCATCTTCCAACAAAAGTAGTCATAAATTTGTATTAGAGAATTTTATTGTGTATAAAATTTTACAAATATACGAGTTTTCAAAGGTATAGGAATAAACCAAAATGAATAATTTAAACCATAAAAAACACCAATTGGGCATCAAGTGGAATTACAATTTAGAAACGAGATCCGAAAGTAAGGCGAGAAACGTAAGAAGATATTATGGTAATTTCCAAAAAAGAAAGTGGGAAGGATGAAGTGAGATACTGGAGTGACGTGAATCAAAAGAATTTGGCGCTTTTTTAGACAAGTCATCGTCATCACCACCGTCACCCGCAGGAAATATCGTCGAAAAAAGAAAAATTAATTCAACAAAAAATAAAAATTAGACTTTTTTACATTTTAATTGGGCCAAGCCAATCTGCAGCCTTGATTAAAAAAAAATTATTATTATTATTATTATTATTATTATTTCTGGTAATGATTTTCCTAACCGTAGACGTGGAAAAAGTCGTCGTTGGGTGCTCTCTCATCCGTAAGGGAGAAGATAATTGGCTCGCGACTTGACCAAAAAACAAAAAAACGCCTAAAACTTTGCTATTTATTTTAAAAATTATCCCTGTTACTATTATTAATCTTTTCTAAATATTTCAAAAATATTCTAGAATAAAAATTCGATTTTAATATTTTAAACCAAGAAATGGTGACGACTAAATCTAAATTTTAAGTCTTCACTCATCCATTATTAAGAAAGTCTGATCAAATTTTATCCTGATTCTCTCTCTAAAAATTTGGTTTGGTTGTTAAAGTCTTTCCAAATTATGTTATGTCAATTTTTCATAACAAAATTTTATAATTAAATATATATGTCTTGACATGTTGAATTATATTTTAATTAATAGAGAACGAGCACGTAGTTTCGAGAACAGAGAAAGAGAGAAAAAGGGAAGGGTAATTTTAAAACTGGGGAGGAAGGATTATGTGTATGTTTTGTGTTATAATTAATGGATAATTAATGTGGAGAGAGAGAATATATAATTATAATTATTTGGAGTCATGTGAATGGTCCGGTTTGACCCTAACCCAACGCAGCCTCATCCGCCATTTTCATCGTCATCAATCTTCTTCTACTTCCTAGTAAATTTATTCGCTCCCTCGCTCGCTAGATCCTCTCTCCCTCTCTTCCTTCTCTCTCGCCTTCCATAACTCTTTAACTGTCATTTAAAACTGTTTCTTTCAGCCTCCATCTCTGACACGATTCACCTCGCAATTCGCTTGTTTTCTTAAAAAAAAAATGAAAAATGAAAAAACTTTTCTTTTGTGTTATGCTTCTGCCAGGAAATTTCCAACTGGTTACGCATTTATTTACTGCCTCATAGTTCATACCCTCTGAGAACCCTTTTTTTCCTTTTCTTTTCTCGTTTATGGGAAGTTTATTAATTATCTTGAAGATGCTTGTTTAGTCCATTCTGAATTCTTGTTGTCTGTGGGAAAAAGCTTGACAGAACAGAACAGAACAGAGCAGAGCAGAGAAGAACAACCCAGATTACCGACTTACCTTTTTGAGCTGCGATCAAAACTTATTGACTTGGAGAGGAAGAAAGGGCTTGGTCAACGTTTTTCAGAAAGCCTTCCTCTTGAGTTGTTGACTTTGGTTTTGCCGTTGACATCAGATTCCAGCTTAGCAGAAGCCGACGCAAATCTGGTGGAGTTTCCGATATGCCCATTGTGGGTTCGGGGTTAAGATTTCTTTAGCCTTTTAAAAATCTACTTTGCTGTAGTTTTATTGAAGTAGTTGAGTTGGTAAAAACCCATCTCCAATTTGCCGTCTTGAAGTTGTTGGTCAAATCTGAGGGCTTCGAATTTCTCTCTTCCCCAAATGAAGGGGGGAAGTTGTGAACAGTGTTAAACTTCTTTGTTTCCTAGAATCTGCCCTTTATGTCCTTAGTGGTGGCCTCGCCGTCTGTTCTTACATCATCATTTGAGGGTTTCAGATTTAAGGTTTCCTTATTCCCAGGTAGATTGTCTTAAAAAACCAACCCCATTTCTCATTTCTCATTTCTCATTCAATTTCAGACCTCTACAGTTTTTCAGCTAACTCTGACAAGATTATTACCCTCCTTCTCTTTCTTCCATTTTCCGCTCTATTGTCGTCTTGGTATTTATGCAACAGAAGGCTCTGAATCAGAAGTTGTAGTTGGATTGAAATGGCTGGCGGTAGAAGAAGGAGGAGGCAGCAGTTCAAAAGAATCCATGCCTTTCCTTGTGGTAGAGCTTCATTCAAAGATGAGCACTCTTTAATTGGAGGCCCAGGCTTCTCAAGGGTAGTTTACTGTAATGATCCAGATAGCTTTGAGGCCAACCTTCTCAATTATGGAGGCAATTATGTCAAAACTTCAAAATATACCATTGCTTCATTCTTCCCCAAATCATTGTTTGAGCAATTCAGAAGAGTTGCCAATTTGTACTTCCTCCTTTGTGCTTTGCTTTCCTTCAGCCCTCTGTCGCCGTACTCGCCCGTCAGTAATGTTCTTCCTCTTGTTGTGGTTATTGGAGTCACCATGGCCAAAGAGGCTCTTGAAGATTGGCGGAGAACCAAACAGGTAAATATGGAATACCCTCTAATTTCAGCTTACAACTATTGCTCAAATCTGAAAGCATATCCTTTTTTCTTTTCTGAAATTTGCAGTGACATGACTATTATTGTGTTTATGTTCAGAATGTGACTGTGGGAATTGTTTTCAGGATATGGAGATGAATAACAGGAAGGTGAAAGTACATCTTCGAGATGGTGAATTTGTTGAGAGTAAATGGATGGATTTGAAGGTTGGGGACGTAGTTAAAGTGGAGAAGGATGAATTCTTCCCTGCTGATCTCATTTTACTTTCATCAAGTTATGAGGAAGCAATTTGCTATGTTGAGACGATGAATCTCGATGGGGAAACGAATTTGAAACTGAAAAACGCGTTAGAAGCAAGCTCAAACTTCCATGAAGATTCGAGCTTCAGTAATTTCAAGGCCATAATAAAATGTGAAGACCCCAATGCAAATTTGTATTCCTTTGTTGGCAGTATGGAGCTTGAAGAGCAGCAACACCCCCTCAGCCCTCAACAGCTTCTACTTCGGGACTCGAAGCTGCGAAACACAGATTTTATATACGGGGTGGTGATCTTCACAGGCCATGATACAAAGGTCATTCAGAACTCAACAGATCCGCCTTCCAAGAGAAGCAAAATTGAGAAGAGGATGGATAAGATTGTGTTCTTCCTGTTTGCTCTCTTGGTTTTGATATCAATTGCTGGGTCGATTTTCTTTGGAGTTATGACTAGCGACGATATAGAGAATGGAAGAATTAAGAGATGGTACCTTAGGCCAGACAATACTACAATCTATTACAACCCCAGAAAAGCTCCAGCTGCAGCGGTTTTGCAATTTTTGACTGCTCTTATGCTTTTTAGCTACTTGATTCCCATATCATTGTATGTGTCCATAGAAATTGTCAAAGTTCTGCAGAGTGCTTTTATCAACCAAGATCTACATATGTACCACGAGGAAACTGATAAGCCAGCTCATGCCCGTACCTCGAATTTGAATGAAGAGCTTGGCCAAGTTGACACCATACTTTCAGATAAAACAGGAACATTGACCTGCAATTCGATGGAGTTTATCAAGTGTTCAGTGGCCGGGACTGCTTATGGGCGAGGAATTACGGAAGTAGAGAGAGCTCTTGCAAGGAGAAAGCAGTCAACTTTACCTGAAAATTTAGAGGCCAACGATGCGCGTCTTAGCAACGGAAAACCAGCCGTTAAGGGGTTCAATTTTAAGGATGAAAGAATAATGGATGGTAATTGGGTGAAGGAGCCTCACGCCAGTGTAATCCAGAAGTTCTTGCAGCTACTGGCCATCTGCCATACTGCATTGCCAGAAGTTGATGAGGACACTGGAAGAATTTCATATGAAGCTGAATCACCAGATGAAGCAGCTTTTGTGATTGCAGCCAGAGAATTTGGTTTTGAATTCTACGAAAGGACTCAGACAAGCATTTCATTGCGGGAGTTCGACCCGATCTCTGCCAAACAAGTTGAAAGGTCAGATCACTGGTCTTAAGCCTCCTGAATTTATAGAATTATCTCCTCTAAAGGATCCATATTTTAGATGCTCATCTTATGAATCTTTCTCTCAATCATATAATCAACACTGAGTCTTGTGCCTATGGTTTTGCAGATCATATCAACTACTGGATATTTTGGAATTTAATAGCACAAGAAAGCGGATGTCCGTGATCATAAGAAATATGGAGGGACAGCTACAACTACTTTGTAAGGGTGCTGACAGGTTGGTAAACTAGAAACATTTTGTTTGCCTAAGCATATGATAGTGTTCTGTTTTCTTTGTAGTTAAAGACATTTTTATTTTTACCTTGGAGTGCAGTGTTATGTTTGAAAGACTTGCAAAGAATGGAAGTGAGTTTGAAGAAAAGACAAAGGTGCATGTTAATGAGTACGCCGATGCTGGTTTGAGAACTTTGGTGCTAGCATATCGAGATCTCGAGGAGGAAGAATTTAATAAATTTCATCAGGAATTCATCAAAGCCAAAAACACAGTGAGCACAGATCGTGATGACATAATTGATCGGTTGACAGAAAGCATAGAGAAGGATTTGATTCTTCTTGGTGCTACAGCAGTTGAAGATAAACTTCAAAATGGGGTATGTTTTAAGCCATTTGGAGGTGGTTTTATTGTCTTAGCAAAATGTACAATGGAAATTAATAAACTCATATCAAGAACAAAAACTGACAAGTTATTGATTATTTTGTTTTGGTAGGTCCCTGAATGCATTGACAAACTTGCTCAGGCTGGAATTAAAATATGGGTTCTGACTGGAGATAAAATGGAAACAGCCATCAACATTGGGTAAGCATAAGCCATACAAATTTTTGAGCACCAGTTCATGAAGATGTTCAGTATGCTAACAATTTCTCGTTCCTGAACCCGAACGTCCTCTCTTCAGCTTTGCTTGCAGTTTACTTAGACAAGGAATGAAGCAAATAATCATCAGCTCAGAGACTCCAGAAGGAAAAGCTTTAGACAAAGTCGACGATATCAACAAATCTGCAGCTATCAAGGTAAATAAATCAAATTCAAAAAGTGGACAACAAAGCTGCAGTTATTAGTATCAGAATGTAGCATCTACTTCCTTTTATAGTCATCCCATTAATTGAACTTACGGCTTCAGTTTTTATAATGGAGACCTTATTGTGTCGATTTAATTCACTATCTTGTTCAAAAGCTGTATGAGTTGTGGTACTGAAGGGATCTCTTACTGATTTTTAGGCATTTAAGACAAGTGTGACTCAGCAAGTAACCGATGCAAAAGCATTACTTACGCCTTCGAGCGAAACCCGGGAAGCATTGGCTTTGATAATTGATGGAAAGTCCCTCGCCTATGCTCTAGAGGATGATGTGAAGGACCTATTTCTGGAGCTTGCCATTGGTTGTGCTTCAGTTATATGCTGCAGATCATCTCCCAAACAGAAAGCATTGGTAAGTAGACCTTCCTTCTTATCTAAACCTGATTCAAGTTTAGCCGAAATTGAGAAATAAGAAGCAGAAGTTTAATATGATGTCCTTTTTATAAACGCAGGTTACCCAACTGGTTAAGGTTAAAACAGGCAGCACCACTCTAGCAGTTGGTGATGGTGCAAATGATGTCGGAATGCTCCAAGAAGCAGATATCGGGATTGGTATTAGCGGCGTTGAAGGGATGCAGGTAAATATGAAACAGATCCCCACTGTATATTCCAAGTGATCAAAACAAGTTTTCATTGATATTGATTTTGTTTCATACTTTTTTATCTTTCTGAATATCAGGCAGTAATGTCAAGTGACATTGCTATAGCGCAGTTTCGATATTTGGAGCGGCTGCTTCTTGTCCATGGGCATTGGTGTTACAGGAGAATCTCTTCCATGGTGAGATATGGCTCTTAATGGGAATCTCAAACTTATTTAGAGCTTGAAGAAACAGAGCAAAATAGTTGAAATATGTCCAACTGACTCCTTTTCTTTGTGGCAGATATGCTATTTCTTCTACAAGAACATTGTTTTCGGGTTCACTCTATTCTTCTTTGGGATGTACGCATCATTCTCCGGACAATCTGTGTACAATGACTGGTTCCTTTCGCTGTATAATGTCTTCTTTACTTCTCTCCCGGTGATCGCATTGGGAGTATTCGATCAGGACGTTTCATCCCGGTTCTGTCTCAAGGTAAGTCCGATGTCGCCATTTTGAATTGATGCAATATTTTGCCTTCTGGGATCCTTTATTACAATGCAAATGGCTCATGGTCCTGTGTTTTGACATTTCAGTTCCCACTTTTATACCAAGAAGGTGTACAAAATGTCTTGTTTAGCTGGTTTCGAGTTATCGGCTGGGTGTTCAACGGGCTACTAAGTGCTGTCATCATCTTCTTCTTTTGTGTTGTGGCGATGGAGCATCAAGCGTTCCGTAACAGTGGAGAGGTCGTCGGGCTGGAAATTCTTGGTGCCACCATGTACACATGTGTTGTTTGGGTTGTAAACTGTCAAATGGCGTTATCCATCAGTTACTTCACATATATTCAGCATCTCTTCATCTGGGGCAGCATCATTATCTGGTACTTATTCCTCATGGCATATGGAGCTATAGACCCAACCATATCAACCACTGCATATCAGGTCTTCATCGAGGCCTGCGCCCCGGCCCCATCATTTTGGATCCTCACACTGTTAGCTCTAGTAGCGTCCCTGCTCCCGTACTTCATCTATGCTTCGATCCAAATGCGGTTCTTTCCAATGTATCATCAAATGATTCAGTGGATAAAATCTGATGGCCAGTCGAACGATCCAGAATACTGTCAAGTAGTGAGACAGAGATCGCTACGACACACGACCGTCGGTTACACAGCTCGGTTTGAAGCATCGAAGCATTTTGAAGAAATCCTAGAAAGCAGCATCCATTAGTTTTTGCTGATGAAATTCTTTTTCCATAGGAAGATTTGAAATTTGTTTCAATAGGAGGTTTCTTCTCTGTGTGTATATAAATATATATATTTGTACCACAAATGTATATAAGATTCTTCAGTTTTGCTGCTGCTTGTCAAAAATGTCAAAAGTCAAACAAGGAGAAAGCACCAGTTTGATGCTCTGGCAGCTGAAATGACCATATCAACTCATATGGTCAAAAATTTTCTTCCTCTCATGAATTCATAGGAAATACATAAATTGTTGTATTCATTTCAAATAATTATTAAGTTCCCCACTTCACTTTCTGTAAAATGATGAACAATGTGCAATTGGGATTTTGAATTTACAAGCAAGAGATTGATACAAAAATCAAAATCAGAGCACGACGAAACTATCTGGTTTTTCCTTAATCAGAAGAGTGAGCTAGAGACTAATTAAGAAGAAGAAGGATTTTGAAGATGGCAATCTTTGTAAAACTTTCGATCCATTGAAGTTGCAGCAGCTCCATCACCCAAATCAATTCCTTTTACCCCCACCTCAACATCTTTAACGCAGCGCCTCTGCAACTGCCCCTTCAAAGATCTCAAACAATTTCTACTCTGTAATGGCGTTTCTTCAGATCCGCGGCTACAAATTCTACCCAGAAAGCAAGATAGAATCGACAGCAGAGTTAGAACAGAGATCACTGCGAAGAACGGTCCGATCGAACCCGAGGACTGCCCGCCGCCGCCCGCCGGCGTCTGCTGCTGGTCCGGTAACAGTGGTGACGATGATGCGGTGGCCATGGCTGAGAGTCCGAGGCACGTGGAATCAGCTGCTTCATTTATAGATATGGAATTTGGGGAGATGGGTAGAATTATTGAATGGCGTTTTGCAGAAAAGTTGGCTTTTTTCTAATCTTCTTTTTCAAAAGACTGAGATTCCCAATTTAAAGTTGGTGTTGTTTAATCAATAATTAGGGTTCCTTCTCGCTCAAGTAATTAATCAGAAAGACTTTAGATTCCTTCCCATTGAAATAAACTAGCAATTTGATGTTCCCTAATAGATGTTTAGAGATACCATAGAATGAGGCCAGTGATATGATACGTGTTCGGAAAAACCTCCCATTTCTACGGCTTGAAAGCAAAAAAAATAAATAATAAATAGGAGAAAAAATACAGCTAATTCGAAAATAGGTATTCTCCTTATCCAATGTGAAAAAATCCGTTTTTTAGATTTTTGAAGTTTTGTGTGATTTAGCATATAACATGAAGTAGATCATTTAATCGATTAGGTGTTTGGAGTGATTAAACCAAAATATTGTGTTTTTTTTTGTTTGAGTACAACTGATATGAACCAAGAAGCTACCTTTGTTATGCCTCATGGACCGATTACAAGATCGAGAGCTAGGAAACTTCAACAAGCTTTGCTACTTCGTGTCCAAGCGTTCTTGAACTCGACAAGAGAAAAAAAGGAAGATGTGCAAGAAGTTGGAACTATGCACTTCAATTTGGTGCAAGTTATGCATTTTTAAGTATTTTTAAGGCAAGTCAAAGTCCACTTGGTCAAGGTCAAAGTCAACTCCATCAAGACAAGTCAAAGTCAACTCATTCAATTCAAAAACCAAGTCAAACACTCACATCCATCATTATGGACGAGATTGCACTTATTTTGGTTGGCTTTCCATGTTCTTGACCTTTTCATTTCTTGTAAGTTATGTCTTTTCATTTACAAGTATTTTCATTTCTTGTAAGTTACAAGTCTTTTCATTTGCTTAAGACTTTTCATATGGCTTGCTAGGATGACTATATATAGCCTTGAGATGTCTTGTTGTAAACACAATTTTTGAAGTTGAATGAAAAGTGAGTTTTCTCATTAGCTTGGTTGAGAGATTTATCTCCCATTTCTTGTGCAATTTCTTGTGTCTTTAGAATTTGCATGTTAGGATCATTCAAGCGGTGTTGATCATACCTCTTGTGGAGTGATTCGAATCACGAGTTTAGAAACAAGTTTTCTCTACTCTTGATATTGATCATCAAGGTAATCTGTTCTAAAACTTTTCCTTGGGTTGATTCCATACTTGTTTTCGAGGTTTTTGGGATTGAGTTCTATGGGTCTTGTTCGTTAGCAAGGTTCTTAGATCCAACTCTCAAGGGTTTCTTAACAACAACGTGTGGGACTGAAGAATCGAATTTACAACCTATTGATTGGAGACATATATCAATTATCGTTGAACTATGTTCGGTTTGACAACTAAAATATTGTGTTGGTTTGGAATGTGAATGGGGGAGAAAGAATATGAATCACCTTGAAATGAGTAAGTCTCTCTGGTCATTTTCTGATAGAAAAGAATGGGCAAAAGCAAACAGTTTCAGTATTACATTTGTCAGTACTTCTGCATCAAGAAAGAAGCTGAAGAATCTTCAAAGTGAACCAATTATAGAAACAAAGTAACTGTTTTCAAGGATGGCGACAATCAATCAAATCCACCGAGAGGCAAAACTGTAAAATGTAAGAAATCTATGTGCAATTCCCAATTTGTTGAATTAGACAAATGTTATAAAAGTTTAACTCGTGGGTGTTTAAACTCACCTTCTTGAAAATAAAAGGTTAAACCACGGTAGAAGAAAAATAGAGGCTTAAAAGAATTATGACTATAAAAATTAATTGATGTCTAATAACAATATTAATATTACTTACTTTTTTTTTTTGAAGAATATGAAATTACTAAGTATAAATATGAAAACTCAAACTCACCTACGAATATTTTAATTAATAGATTAAGAGATTTTTAATTCAACAATTAAATAATAAGAGATCGAATCATTGATCTTTTAAAATGGTAATACTATCTTGTCAAAAAGTTATACTCGAATTAACGACTAGACTAAGAGTGGCTCACAACCTCACACTGTGATATTTTGAAATGATGATAAAAATAAGTTAGAAATACTATTTTGGTCATTATATTTTTCAATTTTTATTCATTTTGGGATCACTCTACTTTTAAAAATGTTAATTTTGTTTTTTACTTTTAGCTCTGATTTATTTTAGTCATTTTAGTTCCAAAATATTAATTTAAGTCCATGTACTTTTAAAAAGTAACACTTTTAGTATTTGTTTGCAAAATTTTAACACAAATTCTAGACACAAATAAAAAAAATCTCTAATATATATAAAGTTACGATTATATTTCAAAAAATATATTGAATGTAATATCGTGATAAAATTGTGATGGAAAAAATGAGATAAAAAGTATAACGATAAGACTAGAATGATCACTCTTTTAAGACTATAATAATTCAAACGAATTGATGGAAACTACCTGAACTAAAATAAATAATAAAAAAATACAGAGTTTTAGCCTTAAAAAAAAAGAAATAGAATAAAAAAATTGTTTGGGTGTTTAAAATGATAGGAATGATGTGTTGGTGTTGGGTACATGACTCAGGGGTGGCCCTAAAAAATGATTGATAATGTGTGATGAGAGAAGAAGAGAAAGAGATAGACTTTGAACAGACAATATTGTTGATCTTGTCGACGATATGGAACCCACACCCATCATGCCCTAATTTTGCTGCAGAGGATGAACATTAGGGTAGTTCTTTTTGATGATCCTTTAATTTGTCGTTTGGGATCCGATTTGGTCGGTATCGTCTTTAATTCTTTGTCATTTTCTCCTTCGATTTTTAGTCCAATAAGGAGTTAGGGTTTAATTTTGGATTGCTTTTTTACTTGTTTTGGATTTGATTGATTGATTGATTGATTTTGGAGGTGAAGTCACTGGAGGCAGCGGTTCATCGATCCTTTCCTGAGATTTTTGTTCAAAACAAACCACAATACACGAATTGATCGATAAACCTCTGCATCCAGCGCTTTCTCTCTTTCTGTTTGGTTGATGGGAAATGGGTTATTTCAATGCATTGATTAAATTCGGTATTATTCTTGATTCTTTTCCATACCTCTTCTGGGTAGTAAATATATACCAAATAGACAGGCAATCACAGTGTAGAAGCAAAGTTATGTTTTCTTCAGTCTGAAAACACGAATGCGAATGCGAATGTGATATTTTCATTTTCTTATCCAGATCTATTCATCTTCTTGGCGGTGGATGCAAGATTACGAATCCCAGATCTCTTCCAAGTAGTATTTGGTGCTTCCTTGTCTAGTTTCTTGTCTTTTTGTTGCATATTGTTATTTATTTGGAAGATAAAGTAAGTTTTATTCCCCCTGGAGGAAAAAACAGATGGTTTCTGGTTTGAAATATTGATTTTCTCAAGAGTTTCTTGTTAACTTTTCAAAATTTCTTTAAGATTTGCTAATGGGCAGATGTTTGTTTTTATCAGGCAAGTTCAACAGAATCTGGTTGGAGAAGCAATTTCTTCCTGTCTTATTGTAATTTATATCATTATCACCAGTTCTGGTTGTTATGTTCTTGATGCTGTTGTCCCTTGTTACGGCCCTCTTAAGTATATGATGGCACAAGTCGTAAACAGGAGCGCTTTGGAGTTAGTCCATGATCTGGGCAAAGGCGTATAATCATTCTCGGGAAGAAATTTACCAACTTTGACCAGTGTTTTTCAGGCTTTCTAGTTAAATTATTGTTTCTGATAATAACTCTGTATTTACATGGTTGTGCTGAGTATTTTTCAATTCCATGGATATCTTTTCGAGCTGATTGAAGCCTTGACATGGTTTGGATTTTGAATCATAGGTTCCATATACTGTAAAACAAATGCCAACCAACCATCCTCCTTTTTTCTCAAGCAGGTGATGTAGCATTTGGTTATTGAAAATAATTTTACAGTATAAAGGGAAGGTTCAACAAACCACTCTGTGCCTTGGGATGGCTCCCTTGACTCTTTTGAATTGAGATTATTGAAAATCTTATGGTGTTTTTACTTTTTAGGTGGTATCTAAGTGATAACTTAGTTTAAACTTTGTCAATGTTTGATTGATATGTTTTTATAAATAATGTGGAAAGATTATCAAACAAAGATAATTTTTTTTTGTTTTTGAACAATATATATATTTTAGTACAAGGAACAATATGCTTGTTTAGTGCATAATCCGTATTTTACAAGTATTTTTCTAATCTACATCGAACTTTCAAATTTCAATAATTAAAAAAAGTGGGTTTCAAAATGTTGTTTCTATCACCAGATTTTGCTCAATTTGCAAGAGAGAGAGAGGAAAGAAAATGGAAAACTGCCTTTTCAAAATAAATAACATATTGAAGATGTCGTCAATTACTATTTATTTTATTTGCAAACATAAATAATAAAAAAAAAAACTATGTTCGTTATTAAATTATGTTTTAAAATACATGAATAAAAGATATTATAATTAAAAATATTTACGTTCCAAAAAATATAGAATATAAACAAATTATTTACTATAACCATTTTTATGAAATTTCATTTTCTAGTTAAAATTATAAGTTTGGTTTATAAACTATATAATAAGTTGAAGATCATATCTATTACTTTAGAAGGTTTGTAACAATTTTTTGAACTTTTTGCTATTATGTCTTCTATATTTTAATTTTGCATTTAATATGATAACATTAGATTATATAGTAGATTAACATTGGGGGTGATAAGCAATTAATTAACCGGCTTATATATGGCATAACATGGGTAGCTTTCAAAGAGTATTTGACAAAAATCTACCACAAGATCAAGAGGTCACACAGCTAATTGCTAATCTAGCTTAAACTATTTTATATACATCATCGATCAAAAGATGTTGAAATCCTCACCCGGGCAGAACTGGAAAAAATCAAATGTTGTAATATTTTAAGTAATTAATATTAATTATAACTGAATTTAACTAACGTCATCGGGGATGTAGCTCAAACGGTAGAGCGCTCGCTTTGCATGCGAGAGGTACGGGGATCGATACCCCGCATCTCCATCTTTTCATTTTTTGATGTTTTAGAAAGTACAAAAGGCAACACAGAGTTAGAGTTGGGCTGGCATTATGGGCCTCAAGCCCAACGATTGAAGCAATAAAATTCCGTGATACGTATTATTGTTTTTAAAATTTTAAAAAAATAAAATTCCGCTTTGAAATTTCAACCTCAAACACAAGGTTGAAGAACCTGTTTAAAATTTAAAAAAAATACACAAAACAAATAAAAAGGAAAGGAAAGAAATTTTAGAGAGATTGAATAATAGCTCTAGAAATGGAAAAAATTAGGGATTTACTCAATCGGGAAATTTAGAGCCACGAAATGAAATCCAGAGTTGTGCCAAAATGGAAATGGATGCTAACATTTAACAATGGCCAAAGAAAAGAAACCAATTCACTTTTAATATTATCCTCTCTTCTTCTTCTTCTTCTTCTTCTTCTTCATTTGCTGTTTGGTGGTTCCGTTTCTGTTTTCCAGAGGCGGCGAAGATGGCGATGAAGATGGCCATCACTGCTTCCACCACTCCCACAAATCACTCACCTCCTTCCTCACACAGAGACAGATCCGCTTCCAAATCGCAATTCAGACCCATCTCCGTTGCCCTACCGGCGTCCACTACCCTCTCTCTCTTAGCCCTGTTCTCTCCTCCCTACGAGGCTAGGGCTCTCAACAAAGACCAAATCGTCTCATCTCTCACTGAAGTAAGTAAGCTGTAAGCTTCTTTTGTCCAATGTGAAGCATCGATTTCAAATCAGTGGATTAGTTCATTGAGTGATGAGACATTTCTCGGAATCGGTGTTGTTGTTTTGTGGAATGGTAGGTGGAGAAGACGATGAGTCAGGTTCAAGAAGCGGGCTCCAGTTTCTTGGATATTACACAGAAGGTCATTGACTCTGCCGCAAATGTTTTGAAGCCGGGCGTTGATGCTGCGCTGCCGATTGTGAAGCAGGCTGGAGAAGAGGCGCTGAAGGTTGCTTCTCCGACAATTTCTGAGGCTTCCAAGAAAGCCATCCAAGCACTCCAGGGCTCTGGCATTGACACCGAGCCCGTTCTAAGTGCTGCTAAGGTTTGTACTTATTAATTGAACTAACATTTTTTTTTTCCTTTTCTGATGGAGTTCTTCTGGCTGAGTTTCCATATGAATATATGATTAATTAGGAAGTAACATGCTCACCAATCACCATTGGCAAATATTTAGTCGTTTCAAGATTTCCTATGGTTTACTGATACTTCATATTTGGCTGAGATTCAAGGTTGAGAAATTATTCTAATCCCCTTCGAATCATGCTATATTTCGTAGTGCCTGAAATCTCAGTAGGCTTTTCTAATGGTGAAGTTTGGAATAATGTTTTTTATGGACTCATCTTGGACTACTCTCACGATGATTTTAGTATTTTTGCTTTTTCTGCCATTGGTGCCAATTGGAGAGTCTTTCTGGCATGACTGTTTTCATCAAACTCAGATTCACTCATCAAGCATTTTTTCCTTGGTTGCAGACTGTAGTAGGTGCAGCACAACAAACTGGTAAGGTCATTGAAGGTGCCAAGCCTATAGCTTCATCAACTGTCGAGACGATCTCCGCAGCGGATCCTCTTGTAATCGTGGAAATTGCTGGAGTCTTAGGACTGGCATACCTGCTATTTCCTCCCATTTGGTCTGCCATCTCCTTCGGCTTTCGTGGTTACAAAGGTTCATTTTACATTCTTTTATGGAATGCATTACAAGAAAATGCCGTTGGCCTTTAATTTTGAGGTCTTACAAACAGAGTTTTGCCTCTACTCTCTCTACCCATGAAACTTACATTTGCAGTCCACATTTGATATTTCTGTGTTCTGAGCAATTTAATCTGATTAGTGTTATGACATGTTTTAACTAGGTGAAATCTCTCCTGCTCAAACTCTTGATCTAATATCGTCGAGAGATTATTTTCTAATTGATATACGATCAGAGAAGGACAAGGATAAGGCTGGCATTCCTCGCCTTCCTTCCACCGCGAAAAACAAGATGATTCCCATTCCGTAAGTTAAACAAGCTTTCATATCTGTACCACACAGATTTCATAATGAATTACATCTCCCCCCTCTCTTCAGAAACACCAAATATGGGATCACCTTGTGAGTATTTGCATCAAAACTGTTTCAGTTTGGAAGAATTACCGAGCAAGTTGCGGGGCATTGTCCGAAATGTAAAGAAACTAGAATCTGAACTGACGGCGATCAAGATTTCATATCTCAAGAAACTTAACAGAGGCTCCAATATAGTGATCTTAGGCTCGTGAGTAATCTTTCCGGTCTACTTGATTTGTGCATCATTACTTTATATCACTCGCCCATATCTTCACTTATCATTTTCACATCAAATTTCTTGGAAATTCAGGTATGCAGACTCGGAAAAAGCAGTTGCAAAAGCACTGACAAGCCTTGGCTTCAAGAACTCTTGGATTGTAACTGATGGGTTTTCAGGTAGCAAAGGTTGGTTACAGAGTCGGTTAGGAACAGATTCGTATAAGTTCTCCTTCGCAGAGGTCCTTTTGCCATCCCGAGTTATCCCAGCAGCAACCAAACGTTTCGGGACGACTTCATTGACATCTACATCTGGTCAAAAATTGCTACCTGGGGCTGATTAAAATTCTGGCTATTCATGCTTGGCACTCAACAGGTTTCCTTCCCACGCTCCATAGGATTTGTAAATTATCCCCTGTAATCCTTGATTTGATTTTTGTCTTCGTATCTAGCCTCAGTTACTGCTTGCTGCTGTATTTCGCGGGTTGTATAATGGTGAAAAGGTAGAAATAGCATCACACTAGGATCCATTCATCCTCTTTCCAACGGAATACATGCATCAATCGAAGTCTTTACTTACGAAGTCAAAAAGGAAAAAAACTTGAGGGTAACGAGAATGATTAATAGTACAAGACATAGGGAACAAGTATGTCTATGGAACAACTAGAGCCAAGGGGTTGTCTGTAAACAGGAGAATATGGCAAGAATTCAGTGATAATAATTCTTAACAAAAGAAAAAGAGAAAGAAAAAGACTTAGGTGGCTGCACAACTTTTGTTTATAGCCTTTCATTGCAGAGATTAAAAACTTCTGAAAAACAGGCCACACAGGTCTACGTGATGCAAATTGGAGGAACCAAAAACACACATCACCATGACAACCCAAACAAGTTCAGAAAAAGATCTATGAAACTATAGTTTGGGCAGTTGTTGTCATCATATATATATATATATATATATATATATATATATCTACAGACAACCTAATAATGTTCATGAATTCGTTTTTAAGGATAGCCATTGTATCTGTTATACCTATGGCTGGAGCGGTTGCTTCTGGTGGCGCAGCAGCCAATGCAATAGATGAGAGTGATGACCGCGAGAGTGCATGAGTTGAATACGGCGAAATGCCTCCACTCCTTGCGAATGTTGGCTAGCATTCCGCCTTTACACGACTTGCAGTCGTAGCACAGTGTGTTCTGGCTGTTGCTCCAGGTCTTGCAATCGCTGTCGGGCACTGCCGGGCCTGTTTTCGGGCCTGTCCAGTAGGTGGCGTTCTTGAACTCGAACCCACAGTAGGATGGTGGCTTGCAGCAACCAGACTGGGACACACAACACAAAATGCTCACGTTGGTTTAGACAAAATTTGTTACGGAAACTCGCTGTATCATGGAACAATTAGGTACCCATCATTTCTTTTGAGACATATTTGAATTTTTGAAAACAAGAACAAATTTCTAAAACTAATTTTCTAAGTAATAGCAAAACAAAGGAATACATGATGAAAGCAGCTCAATATTTTTTAAGTATCATACCAAAAACAAAAGGATTCTAGAACTTTTCTTCACCAAAAAGAAAAATAATAAGTTTCAGCGTTGAAAAGAAAGAGAGACGAGGCAATTATTTTTCAATGAACTATTCTCGAACTCCCATTGTGGAGGCAGAATAAAAGAATTATATGAAGAAGTAAAATGTTGACAATGGAAAGATTATATATAAGAAAGATACGACAAAGAACTTTATCCCTCCCTAAAATTTCTTGCTCTGCCGCTGCCCAAACTCCATGACCAGCAGAAAAATGAGATAACAAAATTTTCACCATATAGGGCAGATAATTCAAAAATTATTAAAATAATAATAATAAAAAAAAAAGGTTCTCAAGCAGGAAAAAAACAGAGAGAGAGATAAAAGGGACGTCGTACCTGTATGGGGGAGAGATTCTCCTTATAGAAATCAGCCTGCGATTTATGGAAATCAGCAGCCAGGCTCCGGCAAATGGGGGAATCAGCCAAACAGCTCCTAATGTGAATCCAATTCTCGTCGTTAACGACGTAATTCTGGAGCCAGTGCGAGTAATCCCCGAGCCGGTACTCCTTATACCCTCTTCCAGACACCGCCTGTCCAATTCCTTTGTTCGTCACCAACAACGAGAAAATCGTGAACGCCATTAGCCCTAAAATGAGCAAGAACATGACGGTGAGATACAGATAGAGGATGGAATTGAGGCGGCAGCAGGATCCGATCAGTCCGAGCATGGAGACGATGAAGAAGAAGATTCCGACGATGAGAGCCGGGTCCTGCAGAACCTTCTGGCATTCGGTGCCGCCATGGCTGCGGAAGTTCATGGCCGCAATAATCAGGATTAGGCCGACGATCATGGTGCAGCTATTCAGGAGACTCACCACTATGTTGCTTAATCGACACATTATTATTTACAAAAATGTCAAAACGGGGAAAATTCAGAATCTGCAAAATGTGATTTAGTTACAATAGCCCTAAAATTTGGGATGGAAGAAGAAGGAGACGAAGAAGGAGATGGAGAAAACTTCGTCCTCCTTCCGGATACTCATAAACGTCACATTCTTAATTTATATATTTACGTACACAAAAAAAAAGAAGAAAAGAGAAATAAACGTAACGGAAAAAAAATAAAATAAAAATCTGTTCCAATAAAGAGACATTCGTTTGAAGCTAAGACATGGAAAAATAATGATAGTACTTATATCATAAAATAATAATAATAATTGCTTTTAAAATTGATAGTTATATCTTTAGTTTCAAAATTATTTATAGTTAATTGTGGCGTGATTTTAAATTCTAACAAATATTTACTTAAAAGGTATTTTTATTTATGGAATGTAAAAGATAGAATTAAAACTTTTGGAAGGATATGAATATTGTTTCAAAATTATTGAACTAAAGATAAAAACAGTATTAAAACTTTTGAGAGGATATAGTATTGTTTCAAACTAACTTTTATACTTTGTCACTCTACAGATTTTAATAGATATATATATTCTTGAAAAGAATTACATTGAGGTTATTTATTTTGACACTTTCTAAACTTTAAAAACACATTCTGCTACATCTGGTGTCGTGGTGTAGTTGGTTATCACGTCAGTCTAACACACTGAAGGTCTCCGGTTCGAATCCGGGCGACGCCATCTTTTTAAAATTTAATCTCTTTTTCCGTTTGATAAACAAACATCTTTCCGAGCTGATGCATTATTTTATCTTCTTTTTGTAAAAATATTCTTCATGGTAAATCTTAATATTATAAATTTAGAATTTGAGATAACAAAATTGAAGAAAAGAACCGTATCAAATGGAGGACTTTGTTTTCTAATACTGCTGATATTTAAAGTTATTTTGAAAATAATGCTAATTCAAAATTTATTCTAAAAATAACGCTGTGAAAATTCCTTCTTCATTAGTTACATGACATTGCAAGTAATTTTCTTTTTTAAAAATGACAAAAAAACTAAGAGACTACATATACCAAATTTTAAATAATATTGTCATTTTGGTAGAGGGGTTATACTCCCAACTTCTAATTTAGGGGTCCACAATGTCATTTTTTTCCCTTTTTTTCCAATCAAATGTTATATTGCAATTTTTTTTTCCTTTTAAACAAATTTAAATAAATGTTATTTTTTAAGCAACGTGATTTGCAAGCTGTTTCTTTGAGCTGAAGTGGACTTCAAGAGATGATTTAGTGGCGGCGAAATCTTTAAAGCATTATTCTTTTTTAATAAGTTTTGAATTAGCATTATTTTCAAAATAAGTTCAAATATTAACAATATCAAAAGAAAAGGTCCTATCACATGGACCTATATATAATTTTCATTCATACTTTGTTGTTAGCGTTGTTAGTTTTGATGTAATTATACTTTATGCAACAATCAACAATCCTAGAAAGTACACGCAACAGATGTATAGAAGAATCCCCTGGAGTTCTACAAACTAGAGGAAAACTTGAGGATTTATGGTTTTAAGAGGAAGAGAAAAAAATTTGAACCAATTATCAGCTATGCTAGACAACAGAAAATAATCTGAGATGACAAATTGTACCCGCTTAAACTGGCATGCTAGCGTCAACGCACAAAAGTTGTCGAAACTGTGTACAATGATCAACTTCTGTTTCGTTTATCTAATTAGAGAACTTCGCAATCAACTTGTCAACGTGAAGAACGATATCATCGATACGAGGTCGAACTGTAGCCTGAGGCTGAAGCATCCATTTAACAAACTGGTGAAGAGCATCAGGATATGGAGGATTAGGTCCTGCTGGCCATTTAATTTGTGCATTTACAATTGCCAATTGAAGGCTTCCACCAGATTCTCCAAGTGCATACTCAAATGGAGATATCCCATACCTACACCATATCCATCATCGTATCAATTCTAATCATGAAAAATTAAAAGCAATCAACTGTAAATTTTAGTTTATATGTAAATGATGTGATAAAATTTGATGCACTCCAGCCAAATAATAAACCATGCAAATAGATGAATGGTTTCATTAAATGTTTTCTTTGCACCAACTTGAATTGAAGATCAGTGTAACATTTGGTTCTGTTTCCTTTCTTCATAGATTATTACTATTAAATAAGCTAACCCAAATTTAAATGGTCTTTTTCATAGTTGGCAGAGAAATTATGCATCAAACTAAAGGCTTTTGGTCAGTAAGGGTAGTTCCGTCCACGCATGCCAAAAGTTATAAGGACTTTCTATTATAGCCACTGGCAGACTTGGTTTTCTCGTTGTCATGCAAGCATACCCTACTCTCATAGTTCCAGAAAAATTGATATGATTTCAATAATGTCCAAAGAAAGGTATTACTACTCACATTGTTGCATACAAAGTACATCCCAATGACCAAACGTCAGTTCTCTCGTCAATGTCTGCATGGCTTGGACAATCCCATAGCTCCGGTGCTCGGAAAGGTGCTGAACAATGCTCAGATGCCCATTCCTACAAAACAAATAAGGTTAGGTACTTAGGTTCATCAAATTTATTATGAAACTTTTCAGTGAAATTTATGGTAATGATGTCTGAAGATTTTAGTTCCCTTGCAATGATCTTTCGGTGTTACGTTTACATAAAAGGACCTACGCTTCTAAGATTATAATTCTTTTATTTAAAATGTTAAACGAAGATGTTACAAACATGATTAATGATCCAGCTGAAAATTGTGTAATCTGTTGCAGAATATGAGAAGATCTTGCTCTACTAGTATGGGGAAGGAAAGAAGTACAATCAATAACCTGCAATTGGAGTGCCTCCGAACGAGAACGGATTTCTTTTCTTGCAGGTCGAGAACTACCAAAATCCATCAATATGGCAAGAGGTGACTTCCCTTTTCTATGAGTCAAAAGAACATTACCAGGTTTCACATCATTGTGTGCGTAAGGAGGTTCGTTACTGTGCATATGCTTCAGTCCTGCACAAAGCTGCAGCACCAAATATTTTTAAAAGAACTAGTTTCAAGAAAATTCATGAAAATTTAGCAAACTACAGCATCTATATATGCATTATTTGAAATCAAAACATGAGAAAAAGTAGGAATCTTCCAGGTTAACTTCAACAGCATTAGAGCAAATGTGTAATTTACAGAAGTCAAAATTTTACCTCTTTAGGAAAAAGGTGGGAAGAAGAAGGGAGTAAGTAAAACTTCAATGAAAATTAGAATTTATCCATAGTTTTCTTATACTATCTACAAGTCTGCAGCTAGGGGTATGTGATAGCAAAAACAATTTAAAGTTAAGGATACAAATAAAGTCTAAACTATTTACATCTTCAACAGATATTCATCAAAAAAACAAGTCAAGAAAGGTCAATAAGCAATAAATTATACTCAAGGCGATGACATAACGCAAGAACGGATAGCCATTACCTGTCGAAATATCTCTAAAACATCCAATGTGGAAAAGAATTCCTTCTTAGCTTTCATGGTCTGGGTATTGTCCAGTAATGTTCCATCCAAGTGAACTGGAAATAACAAGTATGCTTCATGTTTCCAAGATCCTTCCGTAGTAGACTACCTCACCACAAAAGAAAAAAGGGGAAGAAAGATTATGCACAGTCAGTGGTAAATACTATTAAAGGTGAAGGACAGTTTATAGCAATTATTACTTGAACCTGAAGCCTATGTGATAATGTCAATACTAAGTCCCAAACTTGTAATTATAAATCAGAAATTACACACTTTACACTGAAAAGGTTGTTGACTTCTCACCAGCAGAATAAGTTTCAAGTTTAAGTAATCAATGGAACATTCTAATGACAGCAAATCTCAAGGGAAAATTTTTGCATTTACAGAAGGTATTAAATGAGCTAACCATATATTAATATTTAATCCATCCATCCATCCATAGTCCAGACTAGAAGTGTAGAAGACAAACTTTTTGCTATGTTACCAAAAACAAGATAGAGATACTATCATCCACTAGGAGGACGTTCCCTTATATGAGTTATTTGCACTTCCTAAATGCATAAGGTGATTATGCTTTCATTTCCATAAATTTCGACACAACAAGCAATCTTTGAACTTCTACACTGCCCTCAAAATGGTTAGGAACCTAGAGATCAAAACGATAAAATTTCTTTACAATTGGTATGAGAAGTTTCAAGTGCTATAGATGCCCAAATGCCCCGTGCAAGATTGGCACATAATATTCAATCAAAGGTTCATGTTCAGATGAGAGTCAAAATAAGGCAGAGTTTCCTTATTGCTTTTTTCCACTAATACTACTAGCCAAAGGAGTGTACCAATACAGAAACGATAATTCAACCAAAAAAAAAAAAAAAGATAAAACAACGACTCAAAGTAGACATGGAAAAAACAACTCCAGCCAGTACCTTAACTGCAATTATAGCATGGTCAAGCAGGGGAAGTAGATTGGGATGACTAAAAAGCGAGGAAACACGTATCTCCTCCCTCACCAGCTCCAATTGTTCGCTGCTCTGGATTAATACTTTCTTCAAAGCATAAGAGCCATCATCTGCAAAAGAATCAAATTCATTGAGGAAAAGGAAGAATAATTCGTAGGCATATATTAAACAGAAAGCATAAATTTAAAAATCAACAACAAGAGCAAGAAGCACCAATTGAATCCATGATAGCAGAAGTACTCAAATCTTTAGTCAATTCTAAAATACCCAAGACCAAGATAAAACTGAGAAACATTTCTAGGTTAATTTGAAAAAGGAACTAGATCAGAATACAGAGATTTAGGAAAAGGGGCAAACCAGAGAGACGAGATGGGTCCTTCAATTTCTTGGCGAGACCGCCGCCAGAGGCAGAAGACGAGTCGGTAACAACCTCTTTGACCAGAAACACATAGGCAAACCCACCTTCTCCGAGCTGCCTAACGATCCTAAAGCGATTCTCGTTGATCCAAATGTCTCCGCCCCCATTAACGGCGTCGTACAGAGCATTCAACCCAGAAAAGGAGCAGCCCATTTCCCCCTTCAGCGAGAGTAAAGCATATAATTCTTTGAATCTATGGAAGGGGTAACGAAATCAGGCTCCAAGTGAGTCACTTTGAAGACCTGATTTCATAAAAGGGATCGGAACTGAGATTGCGAATTACGTTACACTAAAATATATACATTTCCTTGAAGTAATCAGGAGGATTGCTTGGTGTTTGACCTGTAGGAGAGGAGCAGGCTTTGGTAATTGTTGGTGTGTCGCTCTAGTCTACAGCACATGGATACACTGCGGCTTTTGACATACGCAAGCATTCGGCCACCATTATTCACTTCTTAGCTTTTCAGTACAAAACATTAAACATTTACAAATGTTTTTAGCCTTCGATTTTGATAGTTTATAGGGTTAAAATATATATTTAAAAATATAACAGTAGGTTCATGGGGAATTAAGAAATATTTTTAATATATATTTTAGTCCCTATTGTTACATTTTTTCAATTTAATCTCTATGGTGTAGAAAAAAAAATTTAACTTAATCTTTTACATTTTATTTTTTTTAATTTAATCTCTCAACCGTTGGTGACATGTTGAAAATTGAAATTGATTGGTTATAAATTTCTTTGATATAATACTTCGGTTGAAATTTAAGAAAAATTTGTCATTAAAAAAAATTTAATATTTATGCCAATTTCTTAGAATCTTGGAGAAATTTGAAACTTTTATTTCTTAGCTAACTTTTCTCTTATAAATTTCTACCGATTACTAATTACTATGCCATATAAGTTTGTTATCAGACTATTTTAATATTTACCCACAATAAAAAAATAAATTAAAAAATGTTAAAATACAAAAGACTCAATTAAAACCTTATAAAACGCTTAAACATTAATACTAAAACATATATTTAGCCTTTTAAAATATTAGTAGCTTTACAAAATAAGAACGGAAATAATTTTTAGAAAAGATAACTGGAAAAAATTTGCATGTTTATTTAATTCTTTATATAAAGCATCTTTAAAAGTAATAAAGGGGAAAAAAAGAGAGAAAGAACAAGCTTTATGCGTCCTCAGAGGAAAAAAAAAACTTAACTATAGTTAAAAGTTTTCTTTGATTGAATTGTTTAAAGTATAATCTTGATTTAAACATAAATTTACACAATACAGTCCCCCAAATATCATGCCCAAACAGCAATACAAATCACATTTCTTCATTCATCCATTCGAAAGGAAATTAAGGTTGAAATCTTATACTTAATCCCAAGTTCTCAATTCAGATGAATTCATATTAAGAATTGAAATGTTGGACTTCAATAAATCACGAGCTCTCATTTTAAAGAAAATTGATGGTTCCTATGATGAAAGGCCGAATAGAAGTCTAATTTTTATATTGCCTACTCTGTCGTAGAACTGCAGAAACGAGAAAGCCCTATAAAATTGAACTTAGTTTTTTACACGAAAGCTTCAAGAAGAGATTTAATGGAACAGCAGCATGATCCATACACTCCGGACACTGTCCCCTTCATGGACTTTGATTGAAGAAACTGATGCAGCCTTTGTGGACATGAATGGTTTAAGCACTTCTTCCTTTACTTGGTAAAATGAATCGTTCAGCTACTAAAATCAAGGCTATATTTTGACAAATTCTATCGAATCACTGAATTCTTTTAAAAAAGATCGACCCATTGACTGAATCCTGTGCAATCCGAGAAACATAGAACATTTTCAAATTTGACTGGACAGACTAGATGGAAAATATCATCGTCAACACCTCTAGGTTTCTCTACTTACTTAATATTAAGAGGGATGGTAGGAATAAAAATGGCATATGACCAAACAAATTTTCAGGTAAAACACAGTACTGCACTAACCAGTTCGCAGGAAAAAGCTACAGGTACATAGAGGGAAGTTAAAGAACAATGGCTTTACCCTTCAGATAAGACTACTTGTAAGTTCTGATACTTCTGCTACAACTTGGTCGTAATCCGCCTTGAGTTTCTCTTGTTCGTTTGATCCAAGCTCCCCTTTGTTTGGCTTGGTTTGTACCAGCACACAGCATGTTGGCCTCTTGGTCGACCCTGCATTGGCAAGTTCCTGGAGAACAAATTTCACCACACCATAATGAGAACGAATATGAAGAATCATAGCAAATTATCATTGAGGTAAATTTTAAGGGTCCTAAGGAACTTAATGTTATTTAAAGAAATCAATAGCTTTGAGCAACTAACTTGCAACATCTTCAACTTAATAATGCCCTACACTTCTAATCAATAATGAAACTCAAGCTAAAACAATCAGAGTATGTATTTCATTGATAATTGATCCACAAACAATGATCAAAATAGTCATCATTCCTCGACTACTTTGCATAACACGCCAACAAACAAACAGCAAAGAACATTCCCAATACACTAGCCAACCCCACTCCCCCTGGTTAGAGCAGTAAAACAGTAGAAGTTAAAAATAAAGTCATTTCTTCTTCCGTTACTCAATTTTAGTGCCGTAATTACTAATGAATTCTAAAAAAAACTTACTTCTTTTGAAGGAACATATATGTAGCAAATGTCTGACTCTTCACATAAGATCGGAACATGGGTGATCACATCAATGGGGGATATGTTTCCAGCTATTACACACAATCTGCATTATATACAACAAAAGATGAAGGTGGGAAAGCAATTAAAGATACTACTCAGTAGAATTTCAGGTATTATATTAGAAATATAAATGTTCCAAAGACTTGGTTTTTAATTTTAGTCTATCTAAAAAATTATTACAATTTATCTTGTCCATGTAACCAACAAGTCCATTGCACGGCTTCTAATAATGAACACTAAATGAGAAAACTATAACCCTATGGTTCGTTATTTCCTCATTCCTTGCCCTTTGACCCCTAAAAGACTAAAAGTAAGATAAAAAAAAATCATAGTAAAATTACCCTTTGTGACCACGCCTTATGCTTTTGACCACTTCCTTTACCCCCCGCTTCAAGCACTTGTACTCAGCAGCTGGAAGAACAAGGATGGAATTTGCTTTACATTTGATACGAATGTCACTTTAATCGAGGAAAATGAAAGTATAAAAAACGGGCAATGCAAAGAACGACGACGCAATTAATATCAACAAGGACCATTCAAAGTAAATCAACCGCCGTAGGCTGGCACTTGAATTCAACAACTTATGCTCTAACATCAAATTGCAGAAACAGCATCAACATAGGCCTGATTGAATGAGGTACCACTCTGGTTAGTGGTTCGTTAGCAACTTACAGATTCAACCAGCATATCCAATTACACTAATTCGAACTCAAACTACGTACACACAATCAATAATGCCTTCACTAATCTGGGGAATCATCGCTGAACTAAAACTCAAAGATTTGCTAAGAAAAGAAGTTCAGACTCATATTGCGATTAGACGGATAAGGCCTGCGTTGACAAAAAAGAAGAGATCGTATACCTTTGCGGACAAGCTTAAGGGTACGTTTGCAGAGCTTCTTGCCGGCAAGCGGTTTGGCAATCGGCGCAAGAGCAACGATCTTCTTCTTCTCCTTCTGATGTGGCTTCTCAGCCTCGCTGTCGCTCCCCATTACTTTGGAAGAAAATGGAACTGCGGAAGAATGGGTTCGTGACGGCGACGGAGATTTGCTGGCTGCTCGGGGTTTTTCGCTTCTGCCCTTCTTTATTACTAGGGTTTAAGCTGGCCAGCTCAATGGCCTCCCACGTGCTAACTTTTCGCACGTTCTGCCCCAATAATATCTTCACACAAATACGCTTATTTGGGCTTCAAAGGCCCAATAAGCCCAGCTTCTTGGGTTTTCCTCATGTCATTTCTCTCTCGTTATTTTTTCCTCATGTCATTTCTCTCTGTTTGAATTTCAACTAAAACACATATTCTATTAAAAAAAATCATTATGACAATATTCTCTTATGAGGTTGGGAACCACGAGTGTATGTATGATGAATAATGGATATATAGGCTATGCTATAAAAGAAGGATTTAACTCGGATATATGTATTACTATATATTATGGTGAGTGCATATGACTAAATTTATATTATATGATTCATCCCATCATAATTTAGTGTATAAGATATTTATTCATCACTCTCAAATTTGTATGTGCTAAAATTGTTTCTCGTTATAAGAGATCAATCGAAGATAGTTTGAGAGCATTAATAGTTTTATTTTTTTAATACACATGTAGGAATTATGTTCAAACTCACAATATTTTAATCGGAGATATGTGACTTGAGTTATACTCAGACAAAAAGTATGTATAGTTTAATATCACTTTTAATTTTCTATTTTTTGAAAATTATGATTACTTCCTCACAAATTCTTATTTGAATGCTCAGCTAAATTTAAATAAAAAAAAGTTTTTGAAATTTATTTCTTTTAGTTTTCACAATTTTAGCCGAGAACAAGTAGTGTATATATGTACTTAAATTTTAAAAACAAATTAATTATCAAATCGGGTTTAAGATACGAACAGCTTCTTTATATGTCAAAGATTGAAATCATGCCCACATTTTTTTTTATTTCAAAAAGAAAAAATTATGACACTATGCTACAAATCCAAACTTTGAGTTGAAGAATTTGGTTTTAATACCCTATAATTTATGTGTAATTTGAAAACCATTTTATGTCAGAGAAATATGCATAAAAAATTTAAGAAAACACAAAATTAAATAGTTCGAATCCAACAATAGCATTGTTTCTTTAAAGACAATTTTGTTCCTTTTATGATGCTCAAGGTTGCATGAAATACTGTCTCTCAAAATATGACGCATTTACCAATCATGAATGCAGTAGTTCATGCACAGAACTCGAGGAGCTCAAAGTATATATTTAAGTAATCGTACAGTACAAAAATTGACGAAAATTTTAGGGAAGATTTCTTCTGAATCTCATTTAATTTAAATAATCATATCTTTTCAGATAAGGTCATGTCTTTTGATAAAAGAACATAGTCTGTCATATAAGGTTGTATCCTCTGACATAAGTTGGGATACATCATTTTATATTAAAAACAATTTTAATCACAAATTCCAACAATTTATATAATATTATAAACTTATATATATATTGACATATATTTTGACATTTTTCGTATGTCACACCATTTTTTTTTCCACTTAGTTCAACTAGTTAAAATATGTATAGTCGACCAAAAAGTCGTGTGTTTAGACCTCACTCCACATATTCTTACACTAAAAATATACTTGTTTTTTAATACTCTCTACCTTACAATTCTCTTCCATGGAATCAAACTAATATTAAAAGGTCAAATTGTTAGTTCAAATAATTAGAGGAGCTATTGTACACCTTTCTTATCAGTTATGTTCAAATTTTAAACATTTATTTGTAATATATATGTTTTTTTTTCAAATCAAGAACAATAAAAAATTACAAAAAAAAAAAGAATTGTAGATATATATATATATATATATATGGTAATTAAAAAATAGGTAGATAATAGATGTTCCTTATTTTCATTCCAAAACCAAATCAAACATCTCCACTATTTTTATTTTTTTTTATAATAACATCTGCACTATTTAAGAACACGTATTAAAGTTCACTTTTTGAATTTGAGATGAGCTAAAAAATTCTTTTATGTGGATTTCTTGTGGGATTCTCATTAATATTAATTAAATAGGAAAAGATCCATCATTAAGTTAAAAAGACTTGTGTTCAAAAGCATCTTAGAATCTAATATTCCCAATGAACTAGTAATAATAATAAAACATCCTTAGAACCCCTTTTCAAAAAAAAAAATAAAAAAAATAATAATCCTTAGCACCCTAGTGAAAAAATAAGTGAACGGAGGCATTACTTGAATAACTATTTTTGTTTTTATTTATATATATATATATATATTTTTTTTTTTTTTGCGCCGCTAAAAACAAGTTTTCCCCCCTTAAATTTGCACAGTTTTCCATTCTTTTTACATTTTGATTAAAGATAATTATTAAAAAAAAGTGGAAGATAAAAATTGGTAAAACTACCCATCATGCTTTCGAAACCTTTATATTAGCATCTTTAAATCTACACAAAATGTTAGGTAAAATAAAATTATACTATCGAATTTGTAAGAATTGAAACTAGAGAAGCGTATGGGTTGGGCTACTCAGGTCAAACCGGCTGAGTCGAACCACTCAACAAATCGAACCTGAACCAACCGAACTCGATGAAGCCATTCCACTTGAACCAACTCAAGGAGATTCCCTTTAAAGAACTCTAGGTATTGACTTAAGCACTAGAGCGTGTTGGACTTACCGTCAATACATTGTACAAATTTCTTATGTGTACAGGTATTTGACGGAGCTTTCGTCGTCGGAACACAGATATAAACCACTAGTTTCAAAATTTTTAGGTCAACTCCAATCTTTTATTACAAAAAAAAAAAAAGAAAAAAACAGGAGCATTAATTAAAAGTCACCAAGGAAATTTCTTTAGATTTTTAAAGTCGACAAGAGGAATATCAAAATGATGCAAGTAAAGATAAAGACTTTTAGCTACCATTATCAAAAGGGTTACATTAAAATTATTACTTTAGCTTTATATTGCCGGTTAGAGTTGCCAATTTGGACCTTTGGGAGAGGGGGAAGAAATTAACCTTTTTATTTAAGCCAATAAATTTATGTTCTTATTCTTATGAGCATTACTACCTTTCCCCAAAATCTCAGGTCCTAATCTTTTGAATTAATAATAAGACTTTACAGCTCTCTCATTGATCTCTTGTCATCCTTTTTTACAGTTGCAGCCACAAAAGGAAAGCCAATGCCTTACATTTGTTTTTATTACATTTTATAATAAGCTTTGTCCACCACTATATGTATCATTTCAGTGGTAGGCCCAAAGAAAAAAGAGGATTCATGCACTCTCAAAAAGCATTTTTTCCAACTCTACATACCTTATAAAGAATGACTTTCACAGGTCTTTGTATTTTTTTACTCCAAGGTTTTGGTTTAAAGCACGCGACTGAAGTTTCACATCAATTAGAATTAAGATCATCTAGATACTGCCTCTATTAATATAAGTTTTTTCTTTTTAGAAGGTGTATTTGGACCAAAGAATATATATGAAACATAATCGGACATAATGTTGGAGGAGATCTAATATGATGGAATTTGTATTGGGATTTCGATGGTCTCTGTTAACATATGGAATTAGGAAAAGAAATATACCTCTACAAGTCTACAACAAACTTAGCTTTCCCAAAAGACTGGTCACTCGTCAGATTTTATTAATTTGAAACTTTTTCTAGTTACAACAAAGAAAATCTTACTGTGATTTAATAATTCAATCCTATCTTGAATTATTGTATTTAATTTTGATTCTCAATCTTGAAAATATCCTATTCCGATCCTATGGATTTTGCATTTGATAGAATTTTCCTTTTTCTTTCTTTGTCACAAAAACTGCTTTGAGACAAATTTTTTATTTTTATTTCCTTTTGATTCATTTACTATTCAATTTCGTCGAAGCTCAATCTCTCTCCCGATGTAGGTAAGATGCATATAACAAAAGGATGCGGATTTAGTTCAAAAAGAAAAAAGAAAAAGACTTATGTAAAAATACTCCAATTAAGAATATCATAATTACAGAATAAATTAAACTTGATATTTTGGACTAAATTGAAGTAGATGTAATGGTTTTTTTCTAAAGGTGTGAGTTACGACGTCCTAGAATATGCATATATTATATTCATTTCTATCCAAAAATGTCACTAAAACTACCATTAAACTTTGATATGAGTTGCCATCTTATCTTATTGTCATTCTTTAATATAATTATTTCAATTTTTGAGGTAAAAGAATTTGTTGGGCGCGAAAAAAACATCAAGATTTGATCCAAAGACTTTAATTCAAGACATGACACAAGCACGTTTGCTTGGCTGAAGAGTTAAAAAGAGAAAAATCTTCTTTGAATCTTATTTGCCGTATTGAAGTTACGATGCATCACATACTTAAAAATTTGTATTTCTTTGGAGTGATGTGGGACGAGAAAGACCTATTAAATTATTCTAAAACCAGGTATTTCAAAGAACCAATTGTATAAATCGAAAAATAGGTGTATTAACAGTTAATTTATACTTATTAGTTATTAGTTATTAGATGCAGTACACCAAGAAATGATGGTTATAGGTAAGAGGAATAAATAATTCCATTATGTTAATGGAATCCTCATATTATTCTTGGTGTTTTCTTGTAAAGCATTAGTCTTTTATATGTAAACTAAATATATAATGGGATTTCTTTTCCTAGGCTAAGGTATAGGCTCAATTGCTCATATTTTGATGTGGATAATAATAATAAAGTATTTGAACAAGATTTCATCCCATCAAATGACTCACTAGAAGTGGGGTTGTGGACTATATCCCATTAATTATTATTTATCAAATCCAATATCAATCATTTTCAGCCTACTTTCCACGAAATCATACCGAACCAAAAAGTTTTTTTTTTTTTTTTAATTTTTAAATAAACCTTAAATAAACTATGTATTATTTCAAATCATTTGATTTAAAGTCCCTTCGTTTTTTTATTAAACCGAACCGCACAAATGATTAAAAAATCCGTCTGATTTGCAATTGCAATAATCCAGAGTTCTAAACATAGGACTAGTTTTAGAATATATTATAATTTAAATTAGATTTACAAGGTAGGAGAATTAGAAAAATTTTGTGAAATCCTCCATTTTTTTTGTTTAATATATTTACTTTTGTTTAAGCTAAAATATTATTATTCATCTTATTTTGATCTCATACTTTTTAAATATTGGTTCATTTTAGTTTGTATATTCTTTAACACAAATTCAATATCATAACAGAATTCATTTAATATAAAGTCATGATTACAAATAAGATTAAGGAATCAAATTTATTATCTTTCAAAAATACATGAACCAAAATAAATACTTTGAAAAGAAAAATATTTGACAGATGACCAACACCGTTGAAAATGTCACCAGACTCATTATTTCTTAACGAATCATAACTAAAAGTATATGACAAAATAAATAAAAAAAATAAAATACAGAAATAAAATAATATTTTAACCTAAATTTTAATTCTTTTAAACTATAAATAATTTCGTGATGATATGACAAAAAGAGGCCTTGCTGTCCGTGACCTCATCTTTACTCTATTTCCTCGTGATTTTCCACGATATAGAGCTGACCGAAAACGACAAGACGAAGACCAGACAATCAATATTCTTAAAATAAAACTACAATTGACAAACTTTTTTTTTTCTTTTATAAATATTCCCTGCTTAAAAAAAACTGTAGGGAGAAATCTCCCTATTTTGTCCTTCAACTTCTCATTATTATTGAGGTATGTTTGTCATTCATCTCTTTTTCTCTCTAAACCCTCTCAAATTCCACTAATTTTCTTTCTCCATCGGGCCTCTTCCAATCATTTCATTATTTTTCTTTCTCATTCATTTTTAGACTTTTTTTCCTCCACCCATCTAAACTCCTTACTCAAATTATCATTTATTTAAATTTAGTTCAAAATGGTAAAGATTGAGAGATAGTATCGGAAAGGTTGAATACATTAGAGAAACTTAGAGGGGTGGAAATCAAGAGAGAGAAATTTGTTAAGATTTAAAGATATTAGTTAGAACGAGAGATAAAATTAGAGGAATTAAAAGAGATGATCTTCTATTTATCGATAGAAAACTTGTTAAAGGATAGGTATGCAATCTCTTGTAATTTCATTTAAGTTCTGCTCGATAACCAACTCCTACTTAATTATAACAAGTTTTTGTTCGTTGGTGTTGGAAGACAAACCAAGTCAAAGTCACATAAGACAGCTACTCAAGTGTCACTTCGACTAGAAACGTACATCAACAACTTTTATTTTGTATATATATATATATATAAACTATAAATATATATATATATCAACCTGCAAGATTCTAATTTAAAAATTCTTTCAATTCTCTAATTTACAATTTACGCTATTAAGTATCTTTTGTGAAGAATTGCATATTCTAGTAAATTGAGAATATATATTTTTTTTATTTCCTTTATATAGAAAGGTTCGAACCGTGTCAACCTTCAAATCTCTTATTAATGTGTCAACACCCTAAACTACATATTTTAGTTAAAAGCATATGTTATTGTTTATAAACATTAACTATTCTTATTTTATCTATTGTTTATTTATTATTATTATTATTATTATTTTGTTGAAAGGGAAATTATTGTTATTTTCAATGACTGGACGGCAGGTATGAAATAATATTAAAATGTGTGTGCTAGCGATGGTAACTGGCAACTGCAAGTGCTTCATCGGGGTAAAGCCACGTGTTTCAATCTGAAATCATAACATTGAATTTAACGGTCTTTCTTGTTTTTTTTTATTATTTAAATTTTACGGTCTTTCTTGACTTTTGGGAATCCGTACAAAACCAATCACGTGCCTTCTTTTTGCCCTTTTCCTTTTCTTTTTTCGTTCCTTGTTTTTATTTCCCTCTTTTTTCCTTTTTTTTTTCCTTCTTATACTTTGTTGGTCAGAGTCAACGAGTCGCCTGTCAAATAATACATAAATTCTATGTTTCAAACAAGGTTCCAATTCCAGAAGCTTAAAAAGACTTGGTAAAAAATAAAAAAAAACAAAAAAAAAACTTAAGATTTGGGTAACCCACTGATATATGTATCTTTTTTAATCTGAATAACACAATTGATTAAGATATTTTCGACGAAAGTAGAAAGTTTTATCTAAAGTATATTGAGATTTTAGCTTCCGACCACAAGAAAAATATTTATGTTATATATCATTTAAAGACGTCATTAAAACTCATTTTTATGCACATTCGAAATATATATATTTTTAACCTTTCAATTTATTGAAAGTTAGTTTTTTTTTTTAATATGTCAAATTATAAGAAGAAGAAGGCAGATACATAAACGGGTCTAAAAAGTCATTACCATTTTGGGTTTGAAACTCTCATAGCTTTACTTAGATAAGCTATATCCAAAATATTTCGTTTAAATAATAATAATAATGTTGTTTTTAATTATCTATACACTCCAATTTGTTCTAAGTTATATGCTTTAATTCAACCTTGTAATTCAATAGGACTTTCAAAGTTAATGAACAAACTTGTAATTCAACATTTTAAATCTGACCTATTCTGTAAAAAACTTGGAAAAAAAAAAGAAAAAGAAAAAAACTACAAAGAAGAAGCTTTTGATGGACATCCATGAAAAGGACCCAAGTTGTTTATCATTAATATATATGTTGAAAAAGCATGCAGAGAGATCAGCAGAGTTATGTACATCATGAAGAGGAATTTTCATGCTAATTTCAGCTCATTATTTGAAAAAACAGAAAAAATATATTTTTCTTTTCTAAATCTCTCCGACCAATCAAATATTTATCGAGATTCGACGAGAAATAAGTGCTGACCAGTCAAAGTGAGAGGGTAGTGGTGGTAGAACTAGAAGGAGCCTTGTGGGCGATGAGCATGAAAAGGAACCAGAAGATTAAGTAAATGAGGAAGATTATGGTCTGAAAATATGGTGCATATGGAATTGCTGTGGCTATGAACAACGCCGTGACTGCCAAAAACCCGCCACCATAATACAATATTCGCGGAACTCTATGGAATATGGGCTTTGTCATCTTCCCAAACGCCACGCATCCAAAACACAGCAACAGGGCAACCGATAGAAACCGAAACTCAAAAGGTAGCTCTTTTTCTATCTGAACTGAAACTGTGGCTATGGCTATGGCCGACGACAGGCAAAACGCTACCATTATCTCCTCCCACGCCTCCACTACCGTCACCGCCGCCGCCGGTTGCCCCCCGCCGCCCCCAGCTTCTACTTCATCCTCTAAATATAATTCCCAACACTTGCGTACTTTTCTGATGCAATTCCCAACCCACCACATGCTGCTCTTTCTTAATCTCTCTCTTCTCTCTTACAAGTTACAACCTTCCTCTTTCGTATATATATGTGAAATGGGAGCTTCCCTACGAGACCATTTATAGAACACCCACATGGTCATATCAATACTCATGATCTCAAAATAAATTGAAAACGAATACAGTAGTATATATCTATTATCAAAAGTTTTTTTTTTTCCCAACGTAAGATAACATAAACATCACTTCACTAATAATAAAACATTGATAATTTTGAAACTTTTCAATTTGTCACGGAGGTAGGTGAAGCGAGAGAAAATGAGTTCATTTAAGTCCAATGATTTGCCACCTACTTTAAGAGTTAATTCCTATGTGTTTCTCGATACTAAATGTTGTACCTGGTTGTTTCGTGAGATTAATCGAAAAATTTAACCGTGATCGACGGAAGTATTTTTCTTTCACTTTCTTCGACCTAACTTGTGTTTAATAAAAATAATACAAGCTTTTGTTGGTTTTTCTAATGTATATTATTTTTAATGGTTAAAAGGTATTAGAGCGTGAGATTGATTTATTTATTAAAAGTCGAAGATTGTGGCAAGCTGTTATTGTGTGTGTTTTGTATGGTTGACCTTAGATTGAAAGTCATGTTGGAAATTAATAATAAACATTGATTAGATTAACAATCAACTCTAAATGTGACCGACCACTTTAAACTGCAAAATGGGCCGGGCCGGGCCGTGCGGAAATGGTGGTTTGTTATTTGGTTTGGCCCAAGCTTTCCGCAGCCCATGGACCGGGCCGGCAATTTTGAAGGATCGGCTCGGATCCAACCTAATCATTATTTGCGTCGAAAAGAAAAATTCTAACTGTGTTATTCAAAGCGCCATAAAATGTTCTTTCTTACATGTTAATTTTTTTCTTTACGACTAATCACATTTCTTTTTTCAGATTTTTTTTATTTGTGTTGTAAGTCTTAATTTTTCTTAAAAAAAATAATAAATAGATCTGTGTGTATATATATTGACATAAAAAACAACACAAAACTTAAAAGAATAAATAGATCCAAGAGCCCTAAAAACTTAGTGTTTTAAGAGACTATAAAAATCATGCCTATGTTGGTGTATCTTACCTTTCTATAAAACAAACCCATAAATTCAAATGTCCATAAATAGATCTCTTATCCACTACTTATATTTAGATTGATAACATCATATCATTTTTAAATACAAGTTAATAAGGTAAACAGTAAATAGAAGCGATGTGAAAAAAATTTCATATTAATAATTGAAATTTTATCAAGAACATATTACATAGTTCAACTAATCATGACATTATTTTACCTCCGATTTTTGTTCTTCAATCTTCTGTTTTTTAATTTTAAGTAGATTATATATTTAACTTGTTGAGTAAAATAAATTATAATACGGTAGCATTTAGTGCATCTTAACTTCTTTAAAATTATTATATCATCATAAATGAAAAGCAAATTTATAAATTTAATTTCATAAATCTCATCCCCAGAATCAAACACCCCACTTTCGCATTCTCAAAGAATCCTAATTCCACGTAGATGTAAGTTTCAAAATTCTTCATTATTCCACTTTTCTTTTTTCTTTTTTCTTTTTTAAATTATAGACTTTATGATCCAAAATTTTAAAGCCATATTCATCCAACCAACCATTCTTTGGGTGGGGATTAGATTTAATTTACATTTTCATTTTAATCAATGGGTGCACTATTAAATTAATAGCAGTGATGAGAACACTTTAGTCTAATAAGCTGACTACTTTTTATTAATTTAGTGAAAATAATAAAAAGTTCGAGTATGGTTCTCTCGAAAATGTGTAACAATAACAAAGTATATCTTAATTTGTCACGGTAGAATATGGCGGCTCTCGAATCCCATGGCACATGCCCAATTGACCCATGAATTTTTATTTTCATAATTAGGAGGATGAAAGGATGAAGTCTCTTTAGCCCGCCAACTTTGAATAAAGTTTAAACATGGTTGGATAACGATTTTCATTTTTAGTTTTATGCTTAAAAATTATGTTTGTTTTTCACTATTTCTTCAACATGTTTTTCTACCTTTCTTCGAATTACATTTAAATTCTTAGATTATTTTGAAAAAGTTAACCTAACAAGACAAAAAGAATGTTTAATTTTAAAAAATAGAAAACTAAAAATAAAATGGTTACCAAACGATGCCTTAATAATTAATTTGAGAAAATCGCTATCAATGTAGGCAATAAATTTAGTTAATTAACGTGAGATGTGTAAACTTGAACTTAGATAAACGATTTAGGTACTTATTTCTTGACCAAGAGATGAGTTCGAATTTACATTCCTAATTCTAAAAACGAAAAAATCATGAAAAGAAACATTTCAAACCTAATTACAAAAAATACTCAAACCTAACCCCAAAATCAAGTAAAAAAATATCCAAATATAACTAGCCTCCAACATAATTAAAAGTGCTAAAACCTGCAAAAATATTCTCACCTAACTATAAGGATATGTAGATATTACATTTGTATTAAAAAAAATTACATTATTTTATCATGTAATTAAATTCTAGTAAATGAATATCCAATCATCTTTAAATTATTTGTACATATTCTTTAAACAGAAGATAATTGCAACAAATAATAACATATACATATATAACTATCCACATTTTTAAATTGATAAATAAATAATATAGTCAAATGAATTTATAAAATTTAGGTACTAATTAGAAATTATCTTTAAATCATTAATTAACTCATATCAAAGAACAAAATGATATGTTTCAATGACTGAATTCCAAATTCCAAATTTATTTGAATATATACATACATATATATATATATATATATATATATATATATATATAAGTATTAGACTTCCCAACCTGATTCTGTAGCCATAAATTACACTGCATATTATTATATGTTATATATAACATTGGAAATAGCCTCTTTTAGGTGTTTTACTGAAAAATACACATAAGTTATCAAAGCCTCAACAATTTGCATACTAAGAATATCATTAATAGTTTCATTTTGGGTAATTCCTTCCTAATGACATTAATAATCAAATTTTAATGATCAAATATCGATTCGTATTGCATACGTAAATTCAAATTTTAGCTATAAGGTTTAATGTCATAATCTCTCCCTAATTGGGTCAATAAGATTTGACAAACAGGGTAGCTGAAACATTTATAAACACTAACATGCTCTTTATAGCATGTATTAATTAATTAATATTAATAAGCTTTTTTTTTGGAATTCGCATATTTTACTACTTAAGCTAAAAGGGTATGTTTCAATTGGTCCATAATTTGTCTAATTTTGGTATAATTCGAATTTGGGTATGCCTTTATAGTAGACATATAGGGTGAGATTTAGCTTTGCCCAACCACCCATTAAATATTTTCTTAGTGGCAAAAGAATAATTTTCTCAAACCTTTTTCATTGGTTTGAGAGCTTGTTCCCTGTTTTTTAATTTGTTAGGTTTGATTCCATTTGTTTTTTTTTAATGTTTTATGAGAATATACTCAAAATTCAGAAAATCAAATATGCTTTCTTATGAAATTAAAAAGAAAAATAACTCTAATCAAATTAGTTGAGATGATTTTGGCTATTGCCAATTACCTCTATTGAGGGAGTGTACATATATGTAAGGAATCTCCAATAATCTATATGTATATATTTATTCCTCTATAAGTTTAAATCTATATTATTTAAATCTCTTATGACATTAGTTTAATTGCATTTAAGTTAAATTTAAGAAAAAATTCGCATATAAGTTGACCAAAAGATCAACATAAAAAAAAAAAGTCAAAATATATAGGAAAATATACATTTGAACTACTTTTCGGTTAAATCAAATATTCAACAATCATAAAAATGCCAAAAAAGAACTTATTGACTGTGTATTTCACTATCATTAATATAAATAAATAAATAAATAAATAAATAACCTTGCGTGTGTTTTGTTGACAAATTACAAATTTTGTAAAATTCGAGAGATTAAAAAGTCAAACCTATATTAATGGAGATTTAATTTATTTATCCCACGAAAACTTCAACTATATATACACACACTAGCTTTTCATAAATTATAAATTCATAAACCAAATACGTATACATACTAAGTTTTTATAATGTAAGAAATTTGATTGGTTCTGAAAAGTTTATAGCATATAATTAATTACAACTGACCGATTTCATTAGCCATATATAAAAATTGGTTTATTTTTATGGAGACAGATTCTTTAAAACGACAATAATAATAAATGGTGTGGGGGGGGGCCATGTCTTATGGAAGCTAGCTTAGAATATGGCTAAGGCCAAAACTTGGGTCTGAGTTGGAACCAACCATGGTTAAAACCCCAAGGGCAAAACAGCAATTTTCCCAATTAAAAACCTCAGTCCACAAAAAAAAATTAATTAATTGCTTAATTACAAACTAAAAAAAGGGGTTAATTAAACCACCAAAACTTTCTCTAATCACACATAATCATATTTTTCTCAAAAGGAAAATCACAAAGCTTAATTCCTTGAAATGAACCCATGGGAAAAGTGGGTGATTAAGTAGGGGGTTGAAAATGAAATTTAATTATAGCATATGCTTATTTTTGGAGATTTAATGGCAAAAATATGTGAGAAGGAAACATTATCATTTAGGATTTGCTTATGGTTTTGGGTTTTGGTAGGAATATTGGCATATGTCAAGATCAGATGTGCCTGATTTTGACATGAGAGGCAGCAGCAGAGGTTTAATTTTTTTTTTTCTTTTTTTTTTTCTCTCTATTCTTTTTTTTCTTCAAAAAAAAAAAAACATTGAGAATAATTTCTGGCTAATGTACGTTTAGAAGTGAACTAGAACTACCCATGCATATGGTTTTTTATTCCAAATTTTTGTGCAAAACAAGTAAAGGGGGCATTCCTATATCTAAAGAGCATATTATAATTACAAAAATAAAAATAAAAATAATATAATAATAAATTAAATTTGAAAATTTTGAGAAATTCTTGCCTATTAAGCACTCTTTTTTTCTTCACTTCTTCTAGTCTTAATTTCCCATTTCTGGTCCCCATCTCTCTAGAAAATGTGGTGATCATAAAGGAAATTATTATGAAGGGCCTTCAAAATCAAAACAAGCTTCTCATTTTATAACAGCCATCCATCTTTTTTTTTTTTTTTTCTTCTCTCTCTCTTTAAATCTCTCATCTCTCTTTGAAAATGGAGGTGAATGAAATGAAGGGTGTTGATGATTTGGCATTTGGTGAGAACCCATTTGATGGAAGCTTGAAGAACAACTCATCCATGGTGAAGATCAGAAGACATTATTCTTTTCCAGAGATGATGATCAGAAGAGAAGATGGAATTCATGAATATGGTGATCATGATCATGATGGTGATGGTGATGAGATGAGCTTGAATAATAACAACAACAACAACGATCCATCAAACGACTCGTGTGGTGGTTTTCATGGAGAAATATTTCCCACCATTATTACTCGGCAGACGGCTCCTACTGCTGTCTTCTCCCCCAACACTGCCTCTTGTTATAGCAACGATGCTGTTTTCGACCCCGACGGCCATCGGCGGCATCATCAGCTGACGATAATGGCCGAGAGGAAGCTGCGGAGAATGATATCGAATCGCGAATCTGCACGGAGGTCGCGGATGAGGAAGAAGAAGCAGATTGAAGAGTTGCAATATCAGGCAAGATGATTTTGTTACCTGAATTGAATGTGTTATATTCACAAGAACACCGACGTGTGGATGGAAATTTAATACTTTATTGTCAGGTGGGACAGCTGGAGGTTTCGAACAGGCAGTTGTCGGAGAAACTGATACAGCTGCTGGAGTGCAACCAGCAGATTCTCCATGAAAATGCAGAGCTGAAAAGAAAAGTTTCATCGCTTCAAATAATTCTAACTGATTTCTTGACGCCATTGAGAAATTTTGAAGAAGCTTTCTGCAACTCCAATAATCGAGCCAGAGCCGAAGCTAATTCCAACTCTAGCCACCATTTGCCAAGCTAGCTCTACTTGTTCTTCATGAATTAAGGTTAATTTATTTATCTGGTGGATTTTGCTATGATCTTTTTTTTCTTCCTCATCATCATCACTTTTAGTTTATTAATCTAATATAATTAATCCCATCTGGATAATTTACCTTTAACTTTCTTCTGTTGCTTTTCAATGTGTTTCAGGTTCTTTAATTTCCTTTTTTTCCCACCATCTGTTTTAACTTCTCTACAGTCGACCAGACAAAAATTGACATGTTTTTTGAAATATATTATATGGTTTTTGGTTCGTAGTTTCCTAAATATATAATCCATCAAACTAGATATGTATTTCAACGGAGTTTATTTTGTACGTGTTATAGCAGTTGTAGGTGTATTCTATTCATTTGAGATCCGATCTAAAGTTGTTCGAGTTGAACCCTCATTTTAAAATGAAAAATAGAGAAAAAATGTTAAACACGATTAACTACTAATAGATTTAAAAAATTTAAGTTAATAAATTAGATAAATTTAATTTGATGGAATTAGAGTTTGCTGAAAGCTTAAAAAAGATCTTTGGAAAAATTACACGGGAATTGGAATGATGTGGCTTCAATAGTCATATGGTAGGCATGAGGTCCCCTTAGAATAAATTTTCCTCAATTTTAATTTTCTATATATAGAAAATCATTAAAAAAACAAGTTTATTAGGAACGAAGATTGTAATGGAAGGGAGGAGAGGGATATGATGGTCATTTCATGATCACTTTTATGGCATTTTTCTTTTCTCCTTAAGACTGTAAGTACTAAATTAAAGCCCCGTCGTTCAGCAGAATAAGAATCAAGAGAATGAATTTTATTCCCTTTGACAGAGAACATCAATAGATTTTTTGTTACGATTCTTGAAAATTTTTAGTAAGCGGCGTAATAGAAAATAACATTCCTATTACGATTGATTTTTGTTTCAATTCTTTATAACACCGTTTATTGTAGGGTAGATACAAACATTTATGGAAAAATTAAAAAGAATTGCATTTAAAAAATGCAAATCTTGGCATTTAAGAGAGAAGAAATAATTTTTTTTTAAAATCTTTTTAGTACAACCAATATAAGGTCGGAGAATTTGAACTTCCAACATTAAAAGAAGAAGTACATTTAGAGCTGAGTAATGCTCCTATTAACTAAAGTAATCTTAATTTAAACTACAACATGAACTAAAAGTTGAAGCCATAATTAGTTGGGAGGGGTAAAACTGGGAAGAAGTGTAAATTTGTTTGATGATAAAAGCTATAAATTAAAAGGATGATGATGTTTAGCCAAAAGGGTGGGATTGTCAAATCAAGCATTGCTTTTTCATTAGAACGGGTTTACCAAAAATGAGATTCCCGAATTAATTAATGATTAATTGTTGAAAAAGAAGTTTGCTCTACTAAAACCCAGATTGGGACAAAAATTACATGTTTTTAAAATTTCTTTTTTCATGTTTATGTTTTAGCATTTATTTCTACTAAAATTCTTCCATCTAAAAAAAAAACTTTATAATATAAATCAATAAATGGTTTAGAGACACTTCCCTCCATTGTTCTTTGGAGGATGTGGTTTGGCGACAAAATAGTCCGCATTAAAAGTCACAAAACTAGAAGCTTCAACGTCCAATGGATGCTGGTTCAGGTTGTAATCTCTTTTGCTAATGAGCTTTGGTTTTGCACTCCAATTCTCTGCATTCTTCCTTGGATTCAAATTACCATTGGAAATAGATGTGCTCCCAGAAAAATGGTGACCTTCCTCTTTTACCCTTCTCAAATCTTCTTTACCCATCATCTTTCTCACTGATTCTCTTTGTTTTTCACTTCCAACCCGAGACATTGGAAAGGGATAATTTCTTCCATATGCAATAATCCCACCTGCCCACATAACGAAACTTAACTTAAAAAACACATGTTATTAAAATAAAATCATCAGCTTTAGAATTAAATTACCTTGATCGTTCAAGTGTAGGGAGAAGAAAGCAAGCAAAAAGATGACAAGCCTTCTTGTAGATGCCATGGTAGTCGAGAGAGAGCTAGCTAGGGAAAGGAAGCATTTGAAATGGGAAGAGTGGTGTGATTTATAAGACAACAAAAGGAGAAAAGAAAAAACAATGTTTGAAGTCAAATTAAAAGTGTAGAATTTCGATTCCCCACAGGTTAAACCAACTGTGTTTTGTTTGTTTTTATGTGTGTTCGAGTTTGGTCGTTTGCATGGGAAGAAATTTGTGTTGGCGACAAGCCATAAAGCCTTCAAGCCTTTGAAAACTTTAGAGATTTTTCGTGTTGGGGAGATGTGCGGGGGACACCCTCTTGAAATCGGGAAAAAGGCTTCATTTTTAGGGACCATACTTCCAAAACCTTTCTAATATCATAATCATCTACACCCAACCGTTTCGCAATTTTATATTTTACTCAAAACGATTTTAGATGATAAAAGTATTGTCTTACATTCGATGAATATATGATACTATGGTTACGTATCCATGTTTTTACTTTTAGTTTCATCTAAAAAAAATTGTTTTAACCAAAATTCAGTTGCTCTTGAGAATTGTGATGATTAACCTGCAAAATAAAGGCATAAGCATTCTAAAGCTCAAGTTAGTCTCAATTCGAGCTATTATGTCTCAAGACGATCAATTTTACTTATCTATTTGTGGAGTGAGCCATATTATTTATAAGTATTCAAGAGCAAGTCCAAAAAAAAAAAACTACTTAGTACATTTCGTGAATTTAACGTAATGGTTAGTAGAAAATTACCGAACTGTTGGGAACAATTCCTGTTAGGTTGGAGTTAATTTTTCGAATAATAAAAAGAATTAGTGATTTTCCTTTCAAACTTCACGACGTGGGAATAGTTCAGATCTTTCTCGTTCCACCTCTATGCCACATGACACATTTTCATTCAACACCACACACAACACACCTTTACCAATAGTACTGATAGTTATTCTTATTTTTATATATCTCAGGATCCTTCTCAATTCTAATTAATATATAATTTTGGTTGGAATTTGATATAGAACTTTGGTCATATTAATCTTGCACATCCCAAACAACTCCATAATCTTTAAACTTTTGAACCAAATCAATTTTAGCCATTATCTTAATTTTTCTTTTATAAACCATTTAACAAAAGTCTCTCTTTCAAGTACTTGCTATTCATTCACATGGGATGGATAATAGCTTCTTCTTCTTTTTTTTTTTCTTATGAAAGTTACACTCAATTTTCTTTTCTTCTTGTTTTTTTTTCAAGAGAGTTATACACAAATTGAAACATAACGTGCATGGTATCTAAGCGGACCAATATTCATTGAACTTATATGTAATTAGTCTTTTTTTTTAATATATATGTAATAACTAAAAAGTCTAAAGTTTTAAATGTCGATGTCGATGAAAATTTTGATATCTCAATTTTCACATAAATGTCGATGAAAATATCGATAAAATATAATGTCAATGACGATAGATATTTATGTTATAAAAACAAAAAATTGGAAAAAACTATTTAAATTAACAATATTTATATTAATGAGATTTTGTTGATATTATTATATAAATGTCGATTTACCTCTCATATTTCTGTCAAACATACAGATATATGGAAATGTTAATATAAATATCGACGTATCGACGAATATTTATTATCATGAAAGTCTAAAATTATGTCTCTAAAATGTTTTAGATTTTTATCAAATGATTAAATGAATTAGATTATTTTCTTTTTCACTTGAATGATTGCAGAGTCAAAAGGATGGAACGATGAACAATATATATGTGCCTTATCTACTAAAATTACAAACACTATAACTTACACTAAAAAGAATAATTTAAAATATAATTTTATTATATTAATTAAAACACATTGGTCGTGAGTGGTAATATATTTATTTATATATATAAGAGCGGATGTCGGAGAGGTGAAAAAAAAAGTGGGAAATTACGAAATGCGACAACCTATGCACGTTGGGTCAGTGAGCACATTTTCTTACAGTTCTGTCGGTAATTGTAATTCCACACTGTCCAAGTCTTGTTTTTTTTAACTTTTTCACTTTCCGATAACAAATTTTAATTTTTTTTTTTTTTTGTTTACTTTGTCCATAGACAAGATTTTTGGAACTTTCCATTGAAACATACGGCCATGTTTAATTTTGACCGGGGATTATAAAATTTTTGTATGGTCATTTAAAATAAAATATTTAATTTAAAAATAATAAGAAAAAAAGTATAGGAATTCTATTATTACAAATTTACATATGAGTAACTTAAAAAAAAGAAAAAGAAACTATTTTGGGATTCGATCCATAAAAACTGTTGTTTCATCTTTTACAAACACCCTCACATGAAATCCCTGCGTTGGAATTGGAACCAACAACATAATCTATTTTTAATTGATGCAAATATTTAATTTAATTGTAATGTATATCGTGTCATTTTTCAATCCACCCCTACTTTAATAACTATTTTGTTTTTTTTTTTGTTTTCCATGTGAAAACGTAAAGAATACACGGAAATAATGGGGAGAAATGGAACATAAAAACAAATTTTTTTTAAAAAATAATAATAAATTTGAGTAGTGATTAAAGTGGAGATAGAAACATAATTTTTAAAAGTAAAATTGTGATCTTAAAGACCTTAAAGTTTCAATTTCACTTTTCGAATTGGGTAGTGTAAAAAATTTGGATGAGTGTGAGTGGAATTAAAAAAAAAAATGAAAATTTAACTGCGTGCATGAGTTTTTTAAGTTAAAATATTAGTAACTTTATTAAAAGTTATAGGTTTGAATTAAAAATAATAATAAAACTACCATGATTATTTAAAGTTATGATATTAACCACTAACTCAACTACTAATTTATTATTAAGATTAGTGTACTTGAAGTCAAAACTCATTGAGATATTAATCACCTTATTTCATTGAACTAAAAAGATTCGGTTTATTTTATAGGCTTAATACATGTATTATTGATCTTCTTTCAATTTTTTCAGTAGGATATTTTTTCCAAAATTTCAAATTAGTCTCTTTATGTTTTAAGACTTTTTAATTTAGTCTCTTTCCGTTGGTGAATGTTAAAATTAACTTATGAAATCTTAAGAATTAGTAATTTCTATGTGTTTTCCGACACCAAATGTTGTAGGGTCAGACGGTTGTCCCGTGAAATTAGTCGAAGTGTGCGTAAGCTGACTAGGACACCCACAGATATAAAAAAAAAAAATTGACACATGAAAAACTTTCACGACATCTGTAAGGTGCAGATTCGAACCCACGATCTTTTAGTAAGATATATGTGCCTTAATCATAAAGTAAGCTAGTTCAGGATGACACCGAATATCAATTTATTATAAGTCAATTTTAGTATATACTAAAGTGAGAGATTAAATCGAAAAATATTAAAACGTCATAGAGTGAATTAATACGTTGCAACCAATATAGATTAAATTGAAAAGATATCAAATATTACAGACTAAAATTTGTTACCGATATATTCTAAAATTTAACGTTTATTCATTTTCTAATGTTTGTCGCTGCCAAGTTCCAAGTTCTTTTCATATTTTTAATCTTTTTCGAGAAATGAATAAAATATCGAGAACAGAGGCCCTATCCCCCGAGTGCTGCTCGTTGCCGTCCCTCCGGGATCCGGTCTGAACTCCGTCACCGGAAATAATTGAGGTCTTCCGGCCATTCGGCCACTCAACAACGATGGCGGGTGACTTAAGTAACCCGTTCGCCTCCCCAGAAGAGCGCCCAAAAGCCCTAATTTCCTGTCCTTCCGCGAGTACGAAATCGGGGATCCAACACGAATCAGCAGAAGGCAAATTTCCAGAAAACCAGCTGCCGGAAGACGATAATCCGTCTTCTATCTGTGTAATTTGTTTTTCGGACGATGGGAAAGCGGAGAGAGGCAAGCTCGATTCCTGCGACCACTATTTTTGCTTCGTTTGCATCATGGAGTGGGCGAGGATTGAATCTAGATGTCCTGCTTGCAAGGGCAGATTCACCGCCGTTCATAGAATTCCCAAGGATGGCTGTCGAATCCGTGAACGAATCGTCAATATTCCAATGCGCAATCAGGTTTGCAGCTCTGTAAATGTATATTTACTTGAGAGGATATCCATGAATACCAACTGCTTTATTGTGCTTGAAGATTGACATTTAGCTTTTCTAGGTTTTTAGGGATGAAATTTTTAGGACGTTGAATTTGGATATCGTGTGTTCAATTTTTATGAATTTGTTAATTTTTCGTTTCTGATTTTAGTTCCAATTGTGCAATTTATAGCTTTCTGCAAGTGTAGTTCTTCCCTTTCTGTTGCAACTTGTAGTAATAGGAACAAATTTTCCTAAAGTTACATGGATTGTAAAGAACAATGTAGAAAATTTGAGGATACTTGCTTCGTTTCCAGGACAAGGTCGAAATGTAAGAACTTCTGCATGCTTGATGATCTCTACCAGTTCCATGATTCTCTTTCCTGTTATCTACTAGTTCGAATAGCAACTGCAGAAGTACTATAAAAGATTAAGAATTTTTTTACCCTTCTATAGATCAAAATTACTTAATATGTAATATTGTCTAGGTAATGAAGTATGAAAATGATATGCATTTTTACAGTTACCTCCTTACTAGAAATATGTCGGTCTCTCTCTCAAGTTCTCTAGAGCTTGTTTGGTGTTTATCTAGAAGCAAATTTCAACTTGGGTGTAGATATCCACATAGCTCCACAAGCTTATAACATGTCTCTGGTTCCAGGATCAGTCTGCTACTGGAAATGATATGAATGGGCCTCATGATCCATATGCAGAAACATATTGCACTGTATGCAAGGGTGTAGAAGATGAAGGTCTAATGTTACTCTGTGATCTCTGTGATTCAGCTGCTCATACTTATTGTGTCGGCCTGGGTGCTAATGTGCCAGAAGGTGATTGGTTTTGCCATGATTGCACACTGTCCAGGGCTCAACATGCTGATACTGAAATGGATGCTAGTGGCAATGATCAAAATCAAATAGCAACAGTTGAAGCCCACATTTCCATTTCCGATTTAGTAAAAGAATCGAGTGCTGAAACAGTTGGCATGCCATCCAGAAGAGCCCCTTTACATTCTAATCGTGAGCAACCTTCTATTGTCCCCAGTTGGAGAAGCAGCGTGGCCAAGAAATCATTTCCTAGTCGTGGTGGTAAAGGTGCTGGAACAAGTGCAAGAACATTACACCGCTGTCGCAACATCCATGGTCATATAAGGGCATTACGTGAAAATTGGGGTGCCTTACGAAGGGGGTCATTGAGCTTTCCCTCTAGCTCATCATCATATGGTGGAAACAGTTCTAAACAAGTAATTGGTGCTGCACTAAGCAATAACCAAACAGGTCAACCACACTTTTCAACAGCCAAAAGCTCTCAGCAAGCTTCCGGACCCGAGTGTAATGAGAGCTCTTATGATGTTGAGAAGGCATGGAGGATGATGGAAATTGCAAAGGCAAAGGCTATACGTGAGGGAGATCAAAGCTTGAGATATCCCGCTAGCAGACAAATTGGCGGCATAGAAGTAAAAGATTCCCATACAGCAAAAGGTCAACAGCACAAAATCAAGAAGCTACAGGAACTGACAAAGGATAAGAAGGAAATGGGAAAGCACAGATCGCCAGAGTTGGATGAGCAACTTTGTCGTCCTGTAGCAATTAAGAAGAACAAAGCTTCGAATGGGTTTTTTCCTGCCAGTGCATCCAGTTATGGAGAAACCTCCTTGGGTAACGTGGTCCAGCCGCGTCGAGGTGATTCCATCTATGAAAACGGGAGAAACCCATCAAACAAAATCAGGGTGGATGAAGTTTCATCTTCCTCCAGAACGATACAACCCTCGGAGAAAGGCCATGCTGCTGGTGAGACTCACAATAATCATGATGCCAAAAACGAGATACGGACTCTGGTCAAGATCAATCTAAAACTTCTAAGCAGAGACAAAAATTTGGGTACATTACTATCAAAAGTAAAGCAGTTTGTGCTTTATCTTGTAATGGGATTATATTAAGTTGAGTAATTAGTCTAGATTTATGCAGGATATGAAGGATACAAGGAAGTGGCAAGGGTCGCAACTCACACCATCATGGGTGCATGTGGTTTAGAGCCCCCTCCAAGATGCAGCAAGCGATTCTTATCCTACTCGGTGTGCAGCCATAGAGAAGACGCCCGACAACTCCATAGATCCACTCTAATGCGAGATTCCTGCAGGGAATGCTTCCTTGTGTTCGTGAAGGATGTCGTTAACACCCTGATGTCAGAAAAATTGGGGGCAAGCAGGAACTAAATCGTGTATGTCTATTCTTAAGCAGTACAGTTGTTGTTGTAGGAGTGATGATAAATGTATTGACCGCGGGAGGATTAGAATGAAACCAAAGAGAAAGCTGGTGGGGGACCAGAGTTGAAATTGAAGTTGGAGGGTTATCCATTTTTGGAGTGGCATGGGCAGTGAAATTGGGGTGCGTGTGGTGGTGGGGCGTGCGGCGTGGCGCGCCACTCTTCAGTCAGGACTTTCTTCGAACATGTGGGTGTGGTGGGCCTGCGCACGCCGACGCTACGAGATCACGTGACTTTTCGACAACGTCAGCAGAGAGACACTGAGGGGGACATACATGGGCCCACCAAAACCCAAAACTGACTGATTTTATCGTAGTGGGTGCGGGTGGCTGCTTTTGGAAGCGGGTCCCACACCACACGTGACACCGTCACGAGAAAGAGAAAACGGTTTGTGCATCCGACCACGTGCCTGCGGTCCGTGGAGGCGGCAGGATGGGCACACGTGACCTAACTGCGTCATCACGTGCCTACTCTACAATGGTTTCGGAATTGGGTGCTGTCACCTCATGGCTCATTATTTGTCGCACACGTAATGCGCTCTTTTTCCTTTTCTTTCTTTTTTTCAATATTTAATTTACTTTTCCATCACCCACCAAACCCAAAACAAGCTTTAATTCATATCCATTACTTTTACATTAATTTATGGATAATATTCCTGTCCTTTGAAAATTTTAAAAATATACAAACAAAAACAAATTGTAATAATGAATTGTCAAATAATTTATTTACTACAAATAGTTCTTTCGTAATATCAGAAAATTTCCTGAGATAAGGCTGATTAGTTACTCCCCAAACATTTTCTTTAATTTATACAATATGGACGGCATCCTTATGACCCCCTTTTTTTTTATTTGACAATAATATCTTAATAAAAAGAAAGAAAATAGACAATGGAGGGTGGTGTGGGGCCCGGAAACAGTGAGTTGGCCACGTGAGGCGGAGGTGTCAAATAATCACGTGCTCGTCACGGATTCTGCGCCGGTGGTCTTGACTTAATATTTGTTAACTGATCCCTAAACGGATTCCTTCCCAGTTCCCCCCATGTTTCATGCTACTCCCTCCATTTAACTAATTCCTTTTCAACCAATAAAATAATAATAAAATCCATACTAATAATTCCTTTTTTTCCATATTAATTAGTTATATTTTAGTCCCCAATTTTTTTTAATGAAGAATTAATTCAAATTGACACTTATGAATAAATATTTCTATGCATATAATGATTGAACAAATAAATAAATAATTCCTACCCCTTTTATTTTATCCACATTTATCTCAACTTGTTATATTTTATACTCAAATTTGTACCAAAAAAAACCAAACCCCATATTAGGCATTATAATATGATAATTCATGAGGTCTACGGATTAGAAATGCCCCTAACATCATTCAAATTAAACTATAACAAACTTGAAAGATTAGTATTAGTTGAGATTAAATATTATATTACGTAAATTCATACATGTTTATAATGATACAAAACTAATTTAATTGGAATATTTATTTGTACAATCTATAATCAACATCGTTGTAGATAAGTATAAAGTTGTTTTAACTCAATTAGATAATAAAATATGATTTAGAAAACTATGTTTTAACTCAATTAGATAATAAAATATGATTTAGAAAACTAATGCAAACAATTAAAAGGTTGTTCACCCGTTAAATCAAATAGATTGAAACTAATCAACAACCTAAAAGCTTTTATGTGTTATGTCAAATGTCCCATAATTAATTAACGTGCAAGTTGGAAAGTTTCGAGTATTTGTAGAGAGAACAATTGCTAATTTGTTTAAAATAATCAAGTCAAGTAATTTCTATTTTTTTTTAAATTTTTAAGCATGTAATATCACATATATGACTATTTTTGTATTCTTCTCGCTCTAACATTTTTTCACGACTTTTCAAAAAGATCGAGACATTTATTTTAAATATGAATCATAAATAATGTGTGAGTACATTAGTTCCCTGATGAATAAAGATATATAAACAAAATTGTAAATGGTTATATTATATATTCATCCATGCTATTATAGAGAAAGAGAAGCCATTCTTTAATTGCATTATCGTGAAATTTATTCTAATTAAGTTAGTTTAGTTGATTCTGTGGATGTTACTTTTTTAAGATGTGCACATGGAGATGGAGGAGAAGTGATTGTGAATATAAATGTAAATACATAAAATATATTTATTTATTTATATAAAGAAGAAACAAAGAGGGAGAATATGCCAAAAAAGTGAGCCTATTTTTTGGGGATTAGATTAAACAAAAACAAAACACATATTCAAAAAGGAAAGGGTTGTCAGTCACGTGATTATCTCGCCCCTCCCACCAACATCCTTTCCCCTCAGTCATACCTTTCTTCAAAAAAAAAAAAAAATATATATATATATTTTTTATTTTATTGATAGACATTTTCACAGATGGATAAATGTAAATAAATGATACACTTGAAATAGTGGGTTGAGATATTGTGGAAGGAAAAACTAGAACATTTCAAGGCTATCTTGTCTTTCTCGTGAGTGAATTTGGATTGGATTTTTTCATTTTACTATATTTCTAAATTAAAAAAATAATGTTGTTATATTTGCAGCTATGTATGTGAGAGCAAAAAAAAATCTAAGATTATAATATATCAAAGATATTTTTATCCATAGTTTTATCTCTTGATTTGAATCCATTTGTGTTCATGTATTTGACTATTAATTAAAAAATTATAAATTTTTCTTAAAATTTAGAAATTCTGTCCATGCAAGATTTTGGTTTAGAACTATATAGTTGCATCGTTTCATTGAACAGTAGCAAAAATAAAATTGTGAAGGTATATGTCTCACTCAGAATCTCTTTTGAATTTATTGGATTTGGGTCGACTAAGTTCTAATCATCTAGCTTGAGCCATATCATAACTTTAGTTTATAAAAAATTTGATGGGTAATTTCAGTCTTAACACGTTCAAATCCTTGCTTCAACTTATCCGAACTAAAAAAATCATAGTATTGTGGATTACAGCTTAGTTAGGGCGAATAGAAAATTGGACTCCACGGAAAAGAAAAATATATGTAATGGCAAATTAAAATAACAATTTCCACAAGTTGGGATTGCCGAAAAAATATTAGAAAAACAAATCGGGATTGACGCTCCGGCGAGGGGCTAATAATAAATTAATCAAATTAAATTAAAATAAACCCCGTTGTCCGTCTCCGTGGACGGTAACGCCGTGAATGAAACGGCGTCCCCTCACCCAACGGAAAACGACGAAAACAGACGAACGAAAAAGTTAAAGAAAGAAACAGAGAGAGAGAGAGTATATATAAAGATGCTGAATCCGCCGCGAGAGAGAGACTGCGACTCCGCCCCCCGGCGCTGTGAGATAGCGCTGCAGCGTTTTGTTTTGGTTTGATTTTTTAAACAAGGGCAGAGAAGAAGAAAAAGAGATATTCCAATTCCAATTCCAACACAACACAGAGAGAGAGAGAGAGAGAGAGAGAGAGAGAAAAGAGCGTTTTGTTTGTAAGCGGCAATCCGAAGCAGATTCTTTGCCATTTTCCATCTCTAATTCTCTCCCTATTTCAGTTTTCAATTTCAAAATCCACTTTGATTCTCAACAACCTCTTCACTTTGTGTGACGAACTCGATCTTCGCTCTTCTGATTGAATTAATTAGGTACTCCGATCCTCTCTGCTTTATTTTTGGTTTTATATTATATATATATATATCTCTCTCTCTCTCTCTTTTGTTCATCCGAATTTTTTGTTATACAATATAATTCATCTTGTTCTTCTACTGCTGAAGCCGGAACTCAATTATTATTTCTCTTCTGGAGATGTTTTTGTGGAGTAACAATCAGAGAAGTAGTACAGTCCGATCGCTGAAAAGCTAAAAAGTGAATGCGCCTTTCAGATCTCCACACCGAGGCATATATTCTCCGATCCGCCAGCTTTTGCAGGTGTTCACGTCGTCCTGAACGATTCAATTCTGGCTGGAAAAGGATTTTCGAATTCAGCGAGAGAATTCGACTATTTGGAGGGCTTCGAATTCAAAATCCAGAAATTACGCGACGAATTCGCGGAAAACTGTTCCCAATTAGTACGTCCTCGGTAATTCTCCCAATAGTCGACGATGGAGCTTCCCCAACCCCCCCGTCCCCTCGGAAACGAAGGTGTTAATTCTTCTGTTCGCAGAACACAATTTCTTCAAACTTCATCAAATATCTGTGATCTCTCGAGTTTTTTTTTTTTTGGATTAAATTGAGTTTTTGGAAATTAAATGAATGATTTGATTGAGCAGCATGTTAATTTGTGAGGTGTTGGTTGTACAGGACGGAAACCAACACATGACTTTCTGTCGTCACTCTATAGTCATTCAACTGTCCAACAAGATCCATGCCACTCCTTCCAAGGTATTATTCCCTCTCTAATCAAAACTGCCCATTTAATTACAGTTTTATTGCACTAATTTAACTTTTTACACATTCAAATTCTAATAAAATTCAACTCAAATTTTAATCTCCATCGCTGTATTCTAATTCTATTGTTATTCACATAAAAATCTCCATTATTTTAGACCCAAAATCAATAGGCTTAAGACTCAAAATTTTATGATTGGTTGGGCGTTTGTTTTTGATAAAGGCCATGGTCTATTTTCTGTATTTATTCAAATCACTTTTTGTTTGAAAATGAAATTATGGATGTCCCTGCACGTGACCTCTAATAAAATCATGGATCTAGGGCACAAATTAAGAGAGGGGGTGGGCTCAATTGAACAGATGTTGAGTAATCCACCTTTAAAATTTTAAATGATAAATATAGAAAAAAGAGATATTAAAATAATTTTGCAAACTTAAAAAAAAAATGAAGAGCTGTGAATTGAATACAGAACAGGCTCACCGAATTCCATAAAGGAAAATGAAAGGCTGAGCATGTGGCCAGTTGGCGCAATCTGATTGGTTTATCCTTTCGATGTGGGACCCACTTAGGGTTTCGACAACTGACTTGACGTATCGCACATTCTGGATAAGCGATTAGCAAATTCAGTTCAGATGACCGTCGGGAACCGCTTAAATCTGCAATTTTTTTTTTGTTTTCTTTTTGCTGAAAAAAGCGCATGCTTCTTTGCTTCTGAATAATTTCCATCATAAATAAAGCGAATCTATTCTTACTGCCCCCACCACGCGTATCTCTTACGAGATCCTCATTATAAAGTAGTGTTCATTTGAATTGGGACTTTGAAATTCTTGCATTCAGATTGTTCTTGTTTCTGGGGACAATTATTTGTTCAATTCGTTTTGCCAATTATTGCCATATTTGTGGACATTTTGGGTAAAAGACTTTGTTGATTACAGTACATGTAATTTGTCCGGAAGACTCTAATAATAAGTATTATCGATTTAGTCCCTTGCGATTAATTGCATTAGTATTAATTTAGAAGCCATATGGCTGCATTTGGATTAATGATGATATTTTTTCTATTTTTGTGAGAACAGGAGGGTATATTAAAACGCATGATTTTCTACGTCCGCTGGAACGGATTGGGAAGACATGTGCCAAGGAAGAGACAACGGTCAATGTGTCAGCGCCGCCGTTAGCAGCTCCTCCGGCTCAGAATTCGCGTCTTCTACCAGGTGGAATTGGTTCTTACAGTATAAGCCACATTTCTTATTTCAACCAGAGGGCTCCAAAGCCAGAAGGATCGGTGTTTTCAGTTGCTCAACCGAGTAACACTGACAAAAGTGATGATGACTCCCGCTGTAGTTCTTTGTCTGGAAGTGGCTTCACGTTGTGGGAAGAATCTGCAGTTAAAAAGGGAAAGACAATGAACGAGAATTTGGGCGAAAAGCCCGGTTTAAGGGGTAAAGTTTTTATCTTTATTTGCTTTTCAGTTCTAATCATTCGTGTACAACCAGCCCATATGCGACATCTGTGTGGGATTCTAAAAAAATTAACATGGTTGTTCCCTCTTAAGGGTCGTTCAAATAATTACAGTTTTCAATTTCTCTTTCGTATATCTGATCGTATAAAATTGTCTTAGTCTGTTAAATCAATTAGTGTTCTTATCAACTCTAATTTTTGTTTGTTTTTCTTGCATGGATTATTGGATTACATGGATTAGAATTCGAATATATATGGAGTTCTTGGTATTAGCGCATATTTTTCCTTTATCATTTGAGTTTTCCAATTACGTTGCTTCCCATTTCAACGGATCTCGTGTTCTTCCTTGCAGAATCAACGGCGAAGATTGAGCAATGGGCCGTTTCGACGGAGCGGCCATCGCAATCATCATCAAGCAACCATCGCAACAGCTTCAGCTCTCTCTCATCCTCTCAGTCAGTCACTTCTCTAAACGTCTATATTCTTATTTTGGTTTCCCAATTATTTAAATACTGAGACTGGACTTCCTGGAAATTTTCGAGCAGGCCTTCAGGCCAGAGGAACCGGAGCTTTGATGAGATGTTAAAGTCCGCGGTGAAGGTTTCCTCCGAGGAAGAGGAACTAGACGACGGCAAAGTATTTGTTATTAAGAAGGAATCATCACCATCCACTGCCTACGAAGGTACATTATTCTCGCAGATTTCATTCTCTGGGTTGTTTTGTGTACAAAATTTTGACTACTAGATTATAAATAACGATAAGCCACTTTAAGGAAAATGTATCAGAAATGATGGAGCTGATATATGTTTTTATGACTTTGAGGAATTTTTTTTCCAGGAAAACTCTCTTCGATTAATATTAATCTTTCTGGAAATCTTGAATTAACAGGTGAATTGAGGATAAATGTCGGAGGAAAATGCTCTGATCAGAAGGCTAACACGCCGAGGTCCAAACATTCTGCAACAGAACAGCGCCGAAGGAGCAAAATTAATGATAGGCAAGTTTCCACCGACATACGTTAGTTCAATGGCAGACGTGTCCTTTTCCATAACATATGTATATATTTTCTTATAAGACGCAATTAGTGGAAGAATCACTTTAGCGTTCATTTCCATTTCTCATGAAGGTAAACATTACATGCAGATTTCTGAAGTTGAGAGAAATTATTCCTCGTAGCGACCAGAAGAGAGACAAGGCATCATTTCTGTTAGAGGTAAATGTGCATCTCACTTGGTGATATTTCACTTCTCTTTCGATTATGGTGCGTTGTAGATTGATTTCCGAACATGTTTCCAGGTTATAGAGTACATTCAGTTTCTACAAGAAAAGGTTCGCAAGTATGAAAGCTCTCACCAAGGATGGTACCCTGAACCGACGAAATTAATTCCCTCGGTAAATACTCCATTCTCCCTAGAAAAAAAAAAGGTTCCCGATTTTTTTCTGTGCTCCACTAAACTTAACAGTTAGCTATCTAATCTGTAAACCGTCTGACCCTCTGTTGTGCAGAGGAACAATTGCAATCCAGCACAATGTTACATTGATCAATCTCAAATAGCAAAGAGTAGTCCTGTATTTATATTTGCTGCCAAGTCCGACGAGAAAAATAATCCTCACTCTTCAGCGTTTCCGAGGTACTCGCTCTATCCAGTAGAATCTGAAATTAGTACCGCCACTACTTTCAGAGGAACGGATCACCATCCTGGAACAACCAACAAAGCAACACCCTACCCGATGTCGCAGCCACGCCATTTCACACCTGTCGTAGGTGAAGGTGCAAAAACTAAATTCCATTCTCAATTGGCATATGATTCAGACAACAAACCATGTGAAGCGCAACCAGCATCATGTGAGATGAGATCATGTTCTAACGACGTTGCTGCTGTTGGTAACAAGCTGAAAAAACCTGAGCAGAGTGTTGAAGGTGGTAGAATTAGCATCTCAAGTGCCTATTCTCAAGGGTGAGTATATTCTTATTATATCTGCTTGTTTAATATGTATATTCTGATATATCATTTTTTTTCAACCGATCAATAATAAATTTAGTGACCATCAAGACTGACACTTAATTAGAGCTTTGATTTGTCAATTAAGCGACATTAGATTTGGTTTGTTGATGAGCAGGTTGTTGAATATTCTCACACAAGCGTTACAGAGTTCTGGAGTGGATATGTCTCAGGCCAGCATCTCCGTACAGATAGAACTTGGAAAGAGGACCAATTATAGAGAAACTGTCCCTACGTCTGCTATTGTGGTAAACCAGTTCTTCATAGCACTATAAAATGAACGTCCGTTTACTAGTTGCATCAACTTTTTGGGGCAGAACTTTTCCCCCTTTTCTTGAATTTTCTTTGTTGTGTTTATAGGATGATTCTGTTCGCCCAAGTGATGGAGGGACCATTCGTACCAGAGTTGCAGCTACGGAGCACTTGGAGCAGGCCTTAAGCAAGAAGCAGAAGACATAAAAAGAGAGGATATAACAAGTGTTCTCCCATTAATTCAATTTAATTATAACATGGATCACTTCATTTTTTTATTATAATTGGGATTTGGAGCTTTGCTCCTCAATACCCTGGAGAATCAAGGCTCAAACGTGAGACCGCTAAGCCAGCATGATTAAGAGAGCCTATGTCCTTACCAACCAAGCCGCTCTTTGGGGCTACATCGCTTCAGTTTTACGTTCCATTTCTTCCATGGGGTTTATGGTCTTTCAGTTATATGGGAATCTATGGCATCTGACCCAGATTGATTGTACATTAGGGTAGTTTATTTTCGTATTATTGGGAATCGCCACTTTTCCCCATGAATGTGAGTATTGTAGCTAGTTTTGATTTTTCTTTTTTGGGCATTCCCCATCTGGTGAAGCTGTAGCCTGCTTGGAAGTTGGGCTTCCCTAAAATATTTAGAGGCTTTTTTATCATGTAAAGACTTTCATTCGATGTAAAATTGGTCTCATTGCTCGTTTTTCTTGTTTATTTTTAGGAATGAATCAATAACAAAACGTGTGTAGTTTGCTCTTGAACCAAGCACTGATACTCTGCTAATAGTTTCTTTTAGACGTCTATTCTTTCTCTTCTCAAAATCTTTTTCTACACTTTTTGTATTCAAAAAACTCAACTAAACCGAAAATGTTGTGAATTAATTTGATTCTCTACTTGTGTTAAGCGAAATGAAAAATTACTACCCAACTGTAATTAAAAATAATGTCATTATTTTTACGGTACAAAACAAAAGCAACACATTGTGTGGTTTTTCAAATACAGAAATTGTCAATACTATGAACTATTTCACAAATGTTCAATATTTGTAATTTGATAATTTTCAAGTGGGCCCATCATAAATGAGTTCTATTTTTGACAAATCTCTAAATATTAGAGTTTTTCTAATTGTATTGTTATCTCTTTCAAATATGGCTTTTTAGTTTTTAACTTTGTAAATTTGAAAATATCAAACGTAAATGATACTTCCATTTTGCTATTTTTGTAAGTTTCTCAACAGTAAACGCTCAAATTGACTTATCATTAGAAAAAATTATATTGAAATTCCTTGCCAACAAATCACAAAGTCAACTAGTACGAATTTGATATATATATTTTAAATTTTATTCTGGAATAGAATATAATAAATTTAAATGATATTTTAATAGGAGGGAGTGAGGTAAAAAGAATCATAAGAAAATAATTATGTTTACTTTGCTGGCACGACTCCATTATCTCCCCCTTTTCGGGATGTCCACGCTATTTCTATGTTCAAACCACACACACACACACACGAAAAAAAAAAAAAAAAAGGTTGAGTATTTCTATAACAAAATTCAAAGTTGAGTATTTCTAATCTCCCAGAAATCATTGGAATTATGAGTAATTATGAGAAGAGAAATATTGTATGGACACCCACTTCTTGTCTACTCTTCGAATCTCAGACAATTAGAATTCAAATTCAACCCCTTGTTTCACACGTTACCAGAATTGCCAGCCAGCTTCCATGGCCATGCGCATTCATGATTCCTCCCCCCATTATCTTCCATTTACAAAATGAAATATCTCCTACAAATCTGCAAACCCCTTTCAATATTTTTAATTCAGTTCACACTTTGAATTCTTTCTAAACTTATAATTTGATATGCTGCTGCATCATTTAATTTGATTTCACCAGACAAATGGCAATCAGCACAAATTTGGACCTTAGCTACCAAAAAAGCAATTGAACAGGATAATGAAGATGATCCGGAATCAAATGAAAATAATCATAAAAATCAATGAATCTGATTGCCTATTGTCTTTTGATAGGCAAAGTGGAGATCAGAGGGTGGGTGGGGGTGGAAGGAAAAGTGATCTAACCTTTCCTAAATACATAAATATGAAACTACCTGTGCTTATTGGGAAAGGGGTAAAAATAAACAAATTTTCACTCCCTATAGCTCCCCTCCTAACTAATATGAAGACTGAGGCTAACACTGGGAGTGAGGCAATGAACTATGAGAAGAAGGAAAAAGAAAAAAAAAAAAAAAGAGGTTGTGCGATTCATACCAATTCATCTCTGTGTACAACAATGGCTGCCTATGCAATTTGATCTACTGCTCTCATCTTGTAACAGCAAGGTAGCTGGTTATATACGACCATGTTGCACAATAGTTTCCATATGTCGAACAAAATAACGTCCTCCAACTGGCTTCTTATGTACTCAGGGCTTTTCTAGATACAAAGTTCTTGACATCGATAATCTTTGATTAATCCCATCAGTTCAATTCTCCATGTACCGAAATGTCACAATCCCTACATACAAAACTCACATTAGTCTCTTCAGCACTGGAGTGGAAATGAACCCATCTTGTTCCTCCGACGGTGGCAAACATTCTTCAGGGTTGGCATAGAAATAATCCTCTTCTTTAGGTTTGTCTTGGATCACCAGCCTTTTTGCTGGTTTCCCCATGCGGTCTGTGTGGGCTTCTTTTACAGCCGAAGAGAACTCGTCCCAGCTTAACTTTCCACTGTTGTATTGATCTATCAAATCAACAAGTATCTTTCTGTCCAACAGTATGGTCTTCTTAAACCCAAGAAATCTAGGACATCACAACACATAAGAAGTCACATATCAGTAATTACATACTTTGACACCTAAAAATCAGCAGAGTCACAATAGGTAGATACTAAATTTCGATAAGTTTAGCTGAATATCATCTCCTCATAAGGAGTTCTTCATGTGCAGTAAATAAATGTAAGTCGCATCATATAGTACCTGCGATGACCTTCAACAACTTTAGCCATATTCCCATCATATGTAGGAATGAATATATCACTTTCCAACGAGACAAGGTAATCTAATGCAGCCATCTGGGATGAGTGATTCTGAAAGAACCTGAGGTCAGAAGGTTTTAGCAGTGTCTCTTTCTTGACCTATTTCAACAAAAGCAGAGGCAACTTGTAAGGACAAGAAAACATATGATAATGGAACACAAAAACTGGTGCGTAACTAATCTACAGACCAGTTTTGGATATGCCTTTGCAAGACTCTCCAGTCTCCTGTGTCCTCCATAGATTTCACCAGCTGCAATATAAATCTGAAAATTAGAATCAACGCCCAGAGCCCTCAGGGTAAGTGCAGTTTCCTCTGGGGTCAACGGACACAGCCCATCTTTCCTTTTCAGGTCAGAGTCTATTACTTTCTCTTTCCACCATGGATATGCATATCTGCATGGATAAAGTGAGTTTGAATGAGAATGCAAAAGAGTTTGCAAATAGCCCAATACCAAAAACTGAAAAATAAAAACGTAAACGTCACCTCATTCTTGTCAATTCTTCTACTTCTTCACTGTTACAACCTTGAGTACAGCCTGAAAAAGCCAACATATCCATCTCATACCTAAGATGAAGCACTAGGAAAGGGCCATTTTGTCTAAGGAGCTTGACAACCCTTCTTCCTAACTGCTCTATCTCTGAGGTGAATCTCAGAGCACTATAGTTTACTCGACATCTCAGCTTCTGTAACTCCTTTGGTTGGGCATTGTTGGCAAGTCGGGCATCAGTTCGGTTCAGATGTAAAACTTTGTGCTTCTGAATCAGGGGAAGAATCTATAATTGGAAAACAAAAAAAGGGGGCAAATAGTTTTCAAAATTGTGTAAGAAAGACAGAACAAATAAAATTAGGGAGTTCTTCATATGTTTGGAAATAACATTGATATGATAGGTACAAAGGTATCTACATGAACATAAAGAAAACTAACCTGATTGTGATAGTATGAAATGTCAGACCAACTAATAGGTGGCATAGAGTAAATCTTCCGTTGTTTAAATCTCTTCTTGAGCCCCATAGGCAACTCTCTTATGATGCGTACTTGATCTCTCAATGATCCAATGAAATGTTCCACATCAAATATATCTTGAAATTCACTGAAACGTTTAAGGTTTTTGCAATTCAACCATATGAAGTTTCGTCCAGCCCGAGATGAATGAAAAGGAATGAAAAATAACGCACCTGGGATCAGCCCAGAATGAGGTTTTATCCAATTCGGGTACTATAAGGGTGACATTCAAATATCTTGCGATAGCAACCATGTCACATATCTGCACAACATACAGAGAAGGGAAAGGGGGAGTCAAAGTAGGGTTATTTGAGTATAGAGATTGTAAGAAATGCAGTATGCACATCGACTACCACCCACCGCTCCTCTCATTTGGTTGAGCCCCCCATTGCACGACACCATCAAGTAGCCATTGTTCTTGTAATATCCTGAGGGAGCGAATCAAATTTCACAGATAAGAATAGCAGCAAATTTCCCTTTAATTGTAAGTAAAAACTTAAGTTTCGGAAATAGTTAAAATAAAATTGACAATAACCCTTCTGTGTTTCCAAAAATGAAATGGAAAATTTCACACGATTCCTCCGCTAACTTAAGAATGAAAAGGGGAAATTGCCAAGCAACAAAATCAATTTCAATACACCTCCAAAAAGACAGGCAGATAAGAAAATGGTATCTACATCATTTTCAGAAATTTCCAATTCCAAGAACGAAAAACAGTTCTAGAAAGCACAGCTCATCATATCTGACCAGTTAGGCAGTGTTTCACTAACAACAATTGAAATCAAAACTTGAAAGTATAAAATTAAGAAAACTCACTTTTCGGAGGAAGTACTATTTTGGGCGGAACTGAAAGGGTTTTCTCCTGAATTCCTAACACAGCAGCGGCCGCCGATTCCTGGGAAAAACAAGAGGGCCATCCTTTCAAGACTCCAGGCCCCCACACCTCCCGTAGCGAAATCAATTGGACGATGCAAGTCCAGAGCAAAACGGTGGTGGTTAAACGGATTAACCACGGCCGAACTCTGGACCCAGATGAAACCGTCGAGATCTTTACTTTATCGACTTTGCTCTCTCCTAGCGCTTTCAATTCCATCACCGTAGAGTCACTAAGCTTCCTCCGACTTCCCTCTATCTTGCACATTTCTGTTCCTCTTGGCCGTGCATTAAGTCAAGAAATCGACAAAGTGAACCCCCCTCCCCTCCCCTCCTGATCTATGTATTATATACTAATATCAGGAAATCAAGAAGAGACCCCTCCCCCTAAACTCGATCTGTTCCGTATTCGTTGAATGCCGGATCAGAAACGTAAAAAACTAACAAATACAGCCAAAACTGAATTATATATATTGCGAATAAGTTAAAACAGAACGAAAGTGCAGGCCGTCTAGTAAGCTAATCCCCGAATCTCCAAGATTCATAACGCGCAGATACGGTTGGGGAAACCAGATCAAAACAAGATAGCAACTAAAACAAAAATCCCGGACCTCTGAGAAAACGAACCTTCAGCACCAATTCTTCCTTCGAAACAACAGAAAAAAATATGTTGAAATTCAAAATACATCCACAAACTATACTTCCTTCATTCCTTCCTTCCTTCCTTCCGCAACCTACATTACCGAAATCTCCGTTGTTGACCCCCCGAAATCAGTCCCCTCAAAGAAACGAAAAAACATTAACAACATCCTCCAGAGATTCTTGGAAATTCAAATTCGAAATTGTAAAACGATGATTCTACAAATAGAATTTTTCGGCGGTAGAAGATCGTCTTCGCATCGCCAGTACGTCGCCGCGAATACCGAGGGCGCTGTTGAGAATATATAGGAATCGGAGGGAGAGAGAGAGAAAAAGAGACGCACCGGTGGGTGGATGGATGGATGGAGTCGGGTCTGGGCTTTTCGGCCGTGGGCTCGGGCTCGGGCTCAACTAGGACCCATGCAGGTCACCGCACTGTCACGGTCATCCAACACTGTCCACTGACATTCTTCCACGTGTTACTTCGAGAACACGGCTTAAAAGAAATCTCGCGTGGCCGTGGGTCTGGGGTGGTGAAATAATCGCCGATAAGATCCAATCTGACGACATACGCCGACAACTCGCGATAATTTCACCAAATCACGCTTCCCTGATTGAATTTTGCAGTCGGTGGCCGTAGATTTGAGTTTTCTTTTCTTTAATATTTTTTTAGCTTGACATGGTAGCCACTCACAGAATTTATTTTGTTTTTTTTCTTAATTTTTTTTAGTAACACCGTTACCTACTTCATTTCTTCATTTTATTTCTATAAATAATTTGTAATATTGATAAACCCTACCTCATTTTTAATAAGATTATGACGTGACATATATAGAATGAGAGAAGTATTTATACTCTACAAAATTTTCTTAATTTATCAAAATTACTATTTATTTATCATAAATAAAATCATTTTTGTTTTTGAGGAGAAAATATGTTAAATTATATATTTCATTTCTACCATTTAAGTCGTGTTTGGTTACATTTTTCTTTCAAATTTTCACATTTTTGTCTATTTAAAGTTTTGGTAAATTATAAATTTGATTCATAAAATTTCATAATTGTGTATGGTTCTAAAATTTTCAATATTATATTTAAAAAATATGTATTAGATCTTTAAACTTTCAATTGTGTAGTTAATAAATCTCTTACCTTTTAAATTTTATTTTTTTCGTAAATTTTAAAAATTAAGTAGGTTAACGATATATTAGATATAAAATTAAAAATTTAAGACCTATTAAATATAGCATTTAATCTGCATACTAAATATTTTATAAAATTCATAAAATAACTTTGAGTCTTTTAGAATTTTTGTCATTGAATTTTGGTTAGTTGGCCGGATTAAATTTGGGAGATTACTTACGTGAGTTAGTAGATCAGCCTGACTACTTAAATTTATGATGTAGCTTAATAATTTTTTTTAATTACAAATAATTCCAAAAATTTAGTGTGAATATCTAAAAGCATGGAAATTCAAAATATATAGCGTAGGAACTGAATTTGACATGTATAGATATTTTTTAAATAACAAAAATAATTTTTTTATTATGAAATATAAAATAAAAATATTATTTTATCATTCTTCTATTATTGGCAGGGGTTGAAATAATGCAATTATATATATTTTTTATTATTAAAAGGGAGAAAAATCGAGAAATGAAAGAACTAATTTTAAATAATTAAATTTGTTGATGAATATATTATATTATATTCTTCCATTTTTAATCTATGAATATTATTTGTACTCTTATATTTAATTATTTTATTCAAAGTCCTGAACCCGTGATATCATTTTCAAGATTTTGACTGCAGATATTATATTTAAAGAAACATCTTACTGTCACGAGGATCATTTTGTTTCCTCATTTTTTATTATTCTTTTGTAATTTCAATTACAACTTCTTTTTTTTAAAAAAAAAAAATTAATGTAGTTGTTAATTTTATAACAAGAATGCAAACATAATCTTTTTTTTTTTTTTTTTTTACTTCAAGAATGCAAACACAATCTTATAAATTGAAAGTAAACAAAAATATTTGATAGGAGACTTTAATTTCATAAGTGTTGTGGTGTAAAGCATAATATTCTTTGGACCACTTTAATTAAACTTATAAATTAGCAAATTAGCTGGGGAGACTTTAATTTTTTATGGCTAATTCTTGGTACTCCATTTAATATTTGTTAAAACGAACGGTTGAGATTCGTTCATAAATATTAATTAATCTGTAATGAATCAGGAATATTTCTTATGTGATTGGTGGACAATATTTGAAAAGAATCATATAGCTACGATTAAATGAAGACCAATGTTTAATATTATTTGCAGTATGGAAAAGTTCGGAAATTAAAGCTAAGATTGATGTGTGGAGATATTATTTGTACTTCTAGTATTGCCCTTTAGCTCAAAAGAGATTTTTCTTATATATATTTATTATTATTATTATTATTATTATTGTTTTTTGCGAGTGAAGCATATTGCTAAAGTTCAAAGAGATAAATGTCATTTATTTTAATTCAAATTAAGTAAGACACATTTATTAAAGTGGGGATGGAAATGAATAGAAACATCTATAAATGGAAAATTGTAGAATTTAAATTGAAATTCTAATATTGTGTTAGCTAAAAAATAGTTCGGAAGTGAAATTTAAAAAAAAAAGGGTTAAATATATGTTTTAGTCCCTAATTTTTAGGTGTTTTTTCAATTTAATCTTTATTGTTTCAAAAGTTTCAATTTAATCTCTTATGTATTTAACGTTTTAAAGTTTAGTCTCTGGTAAATGTTAAAAGGAGGTGATGAAAAGTTTAAATCGCATAATATTTAGTGAATTGGCTTCCTCCAAATTTTTTAAAAAGGGGTAGAAATTTCAAGTCAATACCTATTAGGTTAGCTAAGTTAACCTTAGCCAAATTTAACCTTCACCAATAGTGACGGACTAAATAAAGAAATGTTAAAATATAAATGACTAAATTGAAACTCTTTAAATAACAAAGACTATATTGAAAAAACTACCGACCAATATTAGAGATTGGAACATATATTTAGTTATTTTGTATTTTTTCTCCGACCTATGAATTTAGGAAACATAAAATGATTTCTTATTTTAAGGAATTTCTATTCTCTAATTAATTTCGCGTAGATTTGTTATGGGTAGGAAAAAGGTTCCCCGGCTGCATAGAGACATCCAGCTTTGGAGGTATGAAAGACTAAAGAAGAAAAACTGACTAAGATTTGGAGTCCATACCACTTACATCCGAAGATTGACAAGTTAACATCGAAAAGAAGTTGGGATCTGAGAAGAGAAAAAATTTCATTAATTTCCTTAGAGGAAGAAACAATCTATCTCGATGCAACAACAATATTCACCGCGAAACAGAAGCAAGAACTATCTCGAGGTTAAGAGCGGGTTGATATCGAGAACGAGGCCAAGGTCATGAACGAGAAAAAAGCCGAGAACCATGTTCCTTAAAAGTAACACCAATGTTCGATAGTCACGTCAGAGTCCTGTAGATTGAATCGACCAAGAAAATCTTATAAGGACTTGGTTGTGTTAGGGTTCTACAAATAAAGCAAACCATGTAAACTTAATAAGGACTTGGTCGTGCAAAAATTTTATTGGTTGAGCCGCTCTTAAGTAGAGCAGCCACTCAGAGTCCACCATCACTCAAAAAGCATTATAAGACTCTGTGAAGATTTGAAGAATCATAACATTTTACGAATTGGATATCTCAACACAAAACCAAAGAACTTCACCAAGCTAAAATCGTATGACCAACACATTCTCACCTTCGATTAACTCTTGAGGAAAACAACTACGAAAAATTACATCAAATGGAATGACTTGCTGATTTAGAAAGACTACACCTAACACGAAAATCTTACTACTTTCAAGATAGAAATTGACAGTCACGTGATGACCATCAACTCAACAAATTTCATCAAGAGAGTGGAGGTCTGGTAAATAGTAATAATTCATCATGGCTAATCAAGAAACTTACTGAAAATAGACAAATGAGTTTGAGTCGGTTAATAAACCAAATAGTATTAAAACTAAAAGTAGGTAAACAAGTCGAGCCGATTAATAAACCAAAATTAAAGGTACTAACAATGAAAGTAGGCAAACAAGCCGAACTAGTAAATAAACCCAAGAGACTTGATTAAAAGCCCATTGTACCAATTAAGAAATCAATGAGTCAGAAAATAGAAACCTTTAAGTTTGAAGCAAGCTTATCAACTCATATTTGAGAGTGGGGCTATTGTTTTGGATAAAATTTAGTAATACAAATGACAGAGTAAGAATGGCGAACCAGGAATTGTCGACCAAGAATATTAGAAATGGCCAACCATAAATGACCAACCAATAATAATAGACCAAAAATGACCGACCAAGAATTGTCCAGGTAAGTAGTAACAAAACAAAGAATTTTAACTAACTAAGAAACCTAGAAGAGGACTTGGTTGCAGCTACTTAAGGATAGGCCAATTAAGGAACTCCAAGGACGTAATTGCAGGGAAAAAATTCGAGATGATTAACGAGCCCATTAAACTTAATTGTACCACACCAAGGCAATTAGGAAACTTTGACGGTATCGTAATTGTAGTAGGTGAAAGACTCGAGCCAATTATAAGTCCAATATACCTAATTGTAGCTCATAAACCAATTCAGGATCTCCAAAGGTATCATAATTATTGTAAGCATGCTAGAGAGCCAAACTGATCATGAGTCTGTCAAACTTAATTGTGATCTACCGAGTCAAGGATCTCCAAGGCTATCATAATTGTAAGTAGGCCAGAGAACCAAACTAATTAATTATGAGCCCAACAGACTAATTGCCACCTAACGAACCAATTAAGGAACCTAATGAGTTTGGCCAAAGTAAGGAAAAGAGTTGAGTCGATTAAAAATCTAATAGATCACTTAACTAGTTAACCAAACCAAACCAAATGGTCATTAATACTCTCAAAATATATATTTGTACTCACAAACTTCTATTTGAGGGTGGGGCCACTATTATGGGTAGGAAAAGTAATCGTTCTCGAATTTAAATTCCCTCCACCTAAGTAATTTGAAATGTCCTTATCTAAGAAATTCAAATTGTCCCTAGGAACAATGAATTCCCATCATCTAAGAAATTCAAAAGGAGGTGTGATATTAACCATTTGGTTCGGAGAATATGACCCTATATTTTTCCTTCTATAAATAAAGGATAAAATACTCGTAGTCAAGGTACGCTACAAAACTTATTTTTTTTCGTGCTTCACGTAAACTCGACTTAAGCATCAGAGCATGTGTGGCTAGTATCGATCTAATGTATAATAATATTTCTACTTTGCAGGTTTTGTCGAATCCTTTTTTATTTTAGAGGAGTGATACAAATTTAATAATTTTGATAGGTCAAATCTGTGCATCAACTCGACTAATGAATAAAAAAATCATTTTTTTAAAAGCTACCAATAAGAAAGAGGTGAATGATGCTCATTTTCTCATTCTAAACCCTAATAAGTAAATGCCACTATTACATTTCAATTTGAGAATTTTGGGAGCTTCAAAAACAAATGGTGAATGATATGTTCACACATTTAAAATCCACTATTTTCGAATGCTCAAATTTTTGTCGTATTTAGCTCTATACAAATGAAGTATCCAAACAAACTTATAAATTATAATAATAAAAAAATTTATCTTTTGAGATAAAAAAAAAAAGCACACCAGGAACAATATAAATAATATGCATCATTATAATAATCCTAGTAATTTTCACTAGACCATCTTCTGGACAATTTAAATGTTGGTGAAATGTCATCTGGTGAGCTGCACCATTTCCTTCGCGAAGAGTAAGAAAAGAAAAAAACTAATCAAATCAGATAAAATACAGCATCACCGGATGTCGTTAAGGAGACATCCACATCTGAAAAGATCATCAAGTCCATTTTGGAATCCAAATGAGTCGATCACGATCTAGATAGGATGAAACCCCACATCACGAATCAACAACAAAGCTATTCGAACAGCCAGTACCTCAACCATATCGACACGAAACACACAATAAAGTAGATTTACTGGATATAGTTACCAACGCCGTATATTCCCCTCAATTATAATAATCAATTGAATTCTAAGAGAGTTAAAAAGAAAATCAATCGAAGAGTTTCTTCAAAATAAGTATAGCCCACATGACTGGATCTTCGACACCAATAACAAATCAAGTCCCGCACGGATCATCTGATTCATAAATTATAATTAAAAAAATAGAAAAAGAAAAATAGAACACATTCGAAGCATCCGATCGGGTACATGGTACGGCACAACCGCCGACATTCATTGCCAGCTCAGCAATTCCCTCAATGCCTACGTGGCGCTCCCTAAACCTCTGTCTGATGATGTTAGTGGCCGACAAAAGGCATGGCCTTTCTCCACGCGTCTCCTACGCCTCCATCCGCCGCCCTCATCCGCCGCTGCCGACCAATGCCTCCGCTGGCCAATTCCATATATACAAATGCACCACAATAATCCTCCCATTTTCCTCCCAAATTCCGCCGCTGATTTTGATTTTTCCAGACATGGACGCCGCGCAGAAGCAGAACATCGGATCAATCGGTGGAGATGACCGGAGAGTGAAGTGCCCCTGCCCTAGGTGCCATTCTCTCGACACCAAATTCTGCTATTACAATAACTACAATTACTCCCAACCACGCCACCTCTGCAAGACCTGCCGCCGCTACTGGACCATCGGCGGTACCCTCCGCAATATTCCGGTCGGCGGTGCAACCCGAAAATCCAACAACTCCAAATTGAAACCGAAGCCAGCTGCAATTGTTGGGTCCAAGAATAGCGCCGCAAACGCCACCGGTGCGCTGTCGGATGAATCGAGATCTGATCTCACGACGCCGTTTAAGTTGAGTGAAGAAGTAGCAGCTGATTACTACGGTTGGATTCAGAGTCAAGGCCGGGGGATCGCGGTGGGGCCTGCCGATCCGACGGCGCAGAAAAGGGGGAGGACTGGCGAGGGATTTGGATCGTTGGATTTGTCAAGTGGTGGTGATCAAATTCAAAATGAAGGAATGCTCGAAATTTGCAGCGGCGCCATGGAAATGGATGAAGCTTCCTGGTTCGAACACTGCGGATTAACCACTCCTTTCGACAATTAAATCAAAGGCTACACTCAAATTTGATCGGCTGAAGTTTCTGGTTCCATGAGAAATTAATTTTAGCTAAAATCCAAATATATATGAATCAATTGTTGTATTTGATGTCTGATTTCAATTTTGATAGCTTAAAACTAAAAGCAGAAGAAATATAAAATATAATATAAAACTCGTAACGAAGTAGTTAGTATTTAAAAAAATGACGGAGAAAATTAGTGATTTATATGGATAAATCAAAGATAATGTTAGTTGATAAAAACGACCCATCATGATACGTAGACTAAGTCGGTCTTAAAACTCAACTTGGTCATAAGAGTTAAGCTCGCTTATAAAGCGTACCTCAGTCAGTCATACCGCTCGACCATAAGAAGTAGCTAGACTATAAGAATTAGCTCGATTATAAAGCTCACTTAGGACCGACCATAAAAAACATCCGCTTCATAGTTCGACTATAAATATAGTTCATCTTTAATTCATACACAGTCAATAAAAATGAGTTATATCACAAAATCATTCCACCGTATTTCTGACAACTTTCTGTGATTTATAAGATAATTGTTATCACCCTTCAACACACAATTGTCGAAAAAGCAACACTTATAAATAGAGTCGTTTAAGTCGTTTTTTCTCCATGACAATCGATCCTACCGAAATTGACTTGAACATCAGAACTTTTTAATTTCTTTATGTAGGTTTCTTCGTATGTTCAGTCCATTGCTTTTCAGATCACACAGTTAACCTAATGATTACTAATAATTATTATAACCTATAATAAAATTTAGTTAATCCATAGGTTATAGTAAATTAATGAAAGCATGATTAGTGCAAATACTCTTTAAATTCTCTTCCCCCTGGCCCCTATATTTCGAACAGTGACGGCCGTTATATATTCCAAAGGTCCAATTTTACCCCCTTCGAATAAATCGCATTTTACCAGTTTAAAATAGAATTAAACTTTCCTTTTCTAAGGAATTATAAACTTTCCTTTTCTAAAATGACATCTCCTCTCTCTAACCATACTATAACTATTTATTCATTTTCAAACGAAAAACAGGAGGGTATTACTGTAGTTTATCGAAATTCGAGGGGTATTTTAGTAAACACCGAATTCATTTGCATTGATCCATCGGGAGGAAAGAGAACGATTTTCAAAACTGAGTTTCCAACGACTCTCTCTCGTCTCGCTATCGGATTCCTTTTTTTTGCTTTACTCTCTTGTTTTGGTATTTACAGGATTTTTCGTTTCGGTAAATTTCTCAAGATTTTCCTCTTCTCCACCATGTTTGAGCCCCAACATTTCATCGATTTGCAAGACAATTCTGGTTTTGGGGACCAGAAATCGTGGCTTTCCGCCGACCACAACTCGTCCCCGACTCGCCGCCTCACTCAGTCATCACTCGCCGACGCATCCATTGCAACTTCGGCAACTTCTGCTGCTACTACTAATGGCAACGTCGATCGCGTACTCTTCAAAAATCTCGTCGAGATCGTGCCGCTTGTTCAGTCTCTTATTGTAATTCCTCCCTCTCTTTTGAAATCTTTTTGTTCCGATGCGGGGAAAGTATTTGAAGTTTAAATGTTGTATCGTGGTTCCTGGAGGGGGGAGGGGGTAGTGTCGGGAGTCTCGTGATCGAGGGAAATTTGATTTTGAAATCGTACTATTTTTAGGTTGATGTATAAATTCTACTGGGGGCCGAAAGCCTGGAGGTGTTTATTTTCAGAAATAGGAAAGGGAAGAAAGTTAGGAAAGAAATTGATTCTTCCAGTGCATATTTCTGTTTTTGAGGAAGGCGTAATGGTTGAGAATGTAACTCTATTATGTTCTTTTGTGATTTCTTGTCAAATTCAAAGCGCTTCGTTGCATCTCTTTCTTCTTGCTTTCTTTGTTCTTTTTGACGTTTATTGATTTTGGTTTAGGATCGTAAAGCGAGCAGTTCATTCACAAAGCGCGGTTCGATGATTTACACCAAGACACCTTCTAGAGAATCATTACACAAGAAAGTAAGTATTTTCAACTTCTATGCAATTTGATCTTCTTGTATACACTCTATCCCTCATTTTAAGAAAATTCATCGGGTGCGGTATTGCCAGTTTTCGGCATGAAAACAAAAGGGATTAGATTTCAAGTTGTGAAGAGTTTACTGAATTCTTTGTGTCGTGTTCTGTTGATTTAACCGCAGAACCCTGACTTTCTAATTTTTATCTATTCTGTTGCTAATAGCCGATTGTAAATCTTTTAACCGTTATAATTGAATGTCACTTTTCAAATCCCAATGCATGGCCATTTAGCCATTTGCAGAATTATTCTTCTGTGCATTCATAAATTGATGGTTCTTTTTGCTCCTTTTATGTTTACTTTGAAGATTGAACAGAAAGGTAGGAATAATGCCCAATCTATTCCGAACAAGAAGAAAAAGGGTCACGGGGACAAGGATCAAGGTCATAATGTTGATAATAATCCAGATGCTGATGCCTTTGCAATGTTCTCCTCAAGTTCTTTGGTATGTGAAAGGGACAAAGAAGAATTAAATACATTGAGAGAACAAGTGGAGGATCTGCAAAAGAAATTACTTGAAAAGGATGAACTTCTAAAATCAGCAGAGATGTCGAAGGACCAGATGAACAGTGTTTATGCAAAACTTGATGCTTTGAGTCTCCAGTATTCAGAGAAGGATTCTATGATAAAGTCCATCCGTTCCCAACTTTCAGATGCAAAGGTTCTAAAAATTGCATTTTGTTTTTGTTGGCTCAAATATATTTATCAGTAGTAACATGAGTTGATTGATGAATCCCACTATCTTGAAAATATTTCCAGAAGAAGATGCCTAGCAGCTTTCCAATTGTAAATATTCTGGTTATGTACCAAAGATGGATTACGAACTACTGTTTAAATCATTGCATGATTCTTTTCCATTTGCAGATTAAGCTTGCAGACAAGCAAGCTGCCTTGGAGAAGATACAATGGGAGGTAATGACATCAAATACAAAAATAGAAGAACTTCAAGAAGAGCTAAAGTCCTCACGAGGAGATGTTTCGTCTTTTATGCTTTTTCTTGAAGGCTTGACAAAGAATGATTCCGACGAACGTGTTCAAGATTATAGTCTTTCATTCTATCTTCCAGAGAGCAGTCCTTATATTGTGAGCACATTATGATATGCTTTTGTATATATGAGTTCGTAGCAGTCTGTGTTTATAGTTCCCTTACAAGATGTGATAATCCAGCTCGTTATGAAAATGCTCATATGAATAATTCGTTTGCCTTCATTTTTGACCTCTAACGTCTGAGACTATTTCTTTTTTGATGCAGGATGATTTGGACGACCTTGAAATGCAGAAAATGGAAGAAGCAAGAGAAGCTTATGTAGCTGCTGTTGCTGCTGCAAAGGCAAGGCAAGATGAAGAATCCATTGCTGCTGCTGCAGCTGCAAGATCACATCTACAGTCATTCGTTTTCAGAACAAAATTTTCAGACGTTCATTAGATGATCACGGTTGCTTCTTTTGATATCAACTGGCATTTTTCTCTGATAGTTACTACGACATAATGTTATGGTGTTCTCTAGAGGGTTACTTGAGTTATTTATCCGTAATAATATATTCGTCGAACATGAAAAAGGAAACATTTGTTTCATGTTGTATGTATGATGAAACCTTTCCCATGTTTGTGTTTAATGGAAAACGTCGCCACACTTGGTTGTGCGCTAGGGTGAGTCTTGTTTGGAGAACATCTCTCATTTTCTGATGTAGTTTAGATAATTCAGACTTGTTCAATCGAAACAAACCCCATCTAAATTTGGAAAAAACCCTGAGAATGAGCATTTATATATGCTATGAGAAAGAAAGATGGTTCTCAGGTGTCATCATATCTGGTTAATGAAATGGATTGGGTATTTCAGGACGTTTTAACACGAAATAATGTATCTTCTGAGTATTCTGAATTGTAAAGTGCAACGGCCACTGTCAGGAATGTGGTATGTTCTCCCTCTTCATAATGTTAAAATAAAAGAACATTCTTGGTTTCCAAACGGTTCAAGTAAATTATTTGAATCCTTTTTCTTCAACCATAATTAAAGCAAGAAAAGAAAAACGTAAACAATCTTTAATTATTAGCAAGGTCAACTTGAGAATTGGTTTGGGATTTTGAATAAAAATGGAGGCAAATAAAATCCTAATTTCAGTTTCTGTTTCAGAATTTACAACACTGGAATCCTACACACCGCGACTTGTGCTTTCTCAGCTGCAAACCCTCTGATTTTGGCATCTGCACAGGACTTCCACTCCACTCCAATCCCAACCTGCAATTAGAATCCAATTCCTAATAACATTATCCATTCTTCTCTTTACTTTATGTTATTATTTGGGGGCAAGGCAAAGGGAGAGGGGAGGGCCTTACACAGGAAAGGCGAAGGAGCCATTGCTGACATCTGAATGATTTGAGTCACTTGATTCAGTAGACACTGCCACGATCCTACAGTCACAAATCGCCTCACTCTCACCCATAGCTGATTCTTTATCCACTTGTTCTTCTTCATCCTACAACCCACAATAAAACACCAAGCAGCAAGTAACATGACCGTTGTGATCATGGTGATTTTTCAAGTGGGCAGTCCTTCTGTTATCATGGAAAGATATATAAATGGTTGGATTATGTACCTTTTGAGGTGGGCCTCCATTTAACTTCTTCTCACTACTGCTTCTTTTGACTGATTTGTCATCTTTGCCATAATCAAGCTGTTTAGAGAGAGATTTTATAAGCTTTTATATAGCATCATCTCACAGACAAGACAATAAAATATCATATTTTAACCTTCCGACTAACTGGTCTTGAACGTGCTGCAACCAAATCAATGCGATTGGAAGCCTCTGAGTTCCCATTCTTTGTAACATCAAATGCTCCATCATTGAAGCAGAAGACAATGTAGTTTTCATCTTCGAATTGTAGCCAGTTTGGATTATCAGTCATCTTGTTTTCAACAGCAGCATCAGAAGTCTGTGGCGAGAAGCGTTTTTCCTGCCTCTTGTTCTCACCCTTCTCACCCTTTCTCTGCCTTGACATCTTCTTGCTATCCTCTTTACCTCTCGAGGCAATACTCTTTCTATCAACAACCATGGTTCTTATTGGCACTGGAGGTGGTGTAGAAGTGAAATATCTGTCTGGTTCATCATCTGTATAAGAGGAAACTCAAGTCACAATTAACATAACAGAACGAAAAATCACACAAAGACAGCTAAAAATGATTGATTCTAGATACTGATATTTTCTATTACTTTTACCTAAAGGAAATCTGCAAGCTAAGAAGCATGAAGCCCAGTCTCTGACTTGCCATCTCACCAGCCGTGTCATTGTCCATGGAGTGGACATTTTTGTGTCTCTTTCTATCGTCCAATGTTTCCTCCTTTTCGCTCTTTTAAAACAGTTTTGCAGAGAGAGAAAGAGTGTGAGAGAGAGGGAAACTAACCTTTGAATTTGAAAGGGAGAGCATGTCTGAATTTATTGTTGGCGGCTTGGTGTGAGAATGTGAAACTGTAGAATTATATTTTCCACATTTTATGCCTACATTTACTATTGGCTATTGGCTGCTTGGTGTGTGAACGTGAATGTGAAATTGAAACTTCTATTTCTATGAGAATTAAACTACCAACTATGGCTTTACGCTTTACAAATCCAAACTATACTTAACTTAGATCTTCGAGTTAATTGAATCAGTACATGCTTCATCAAAAAAAATTCAGGAAACTCGGCCAAGGAAGAGCAACCTGACTAGAATCCAGATAATAAGGTAGGCGCAGTTGATCAAATCAAGAAGAAGTACGAGTTTTCATCGGCCGGTGTAAGTACACATCTTCAACCAATCATCTCCTAACTATGCATACAAGTGCAGTTAAATTCTTAATCTGCAATTAAGGAAAAAAAATGTAAGCAATGCACGTAAAAGAGATCTAGATACAGTTCCCTCGCAGTTTATTAGAATTCTAACTAATGATTCCTTCTTAACTCATAAGATTGAGTCAATACTACACCTTGTGATGGTCCGTCCAAACAATTAGATATGTTCGTGATCCTGTACAATATAGAAATATGCAAGGCGTTGAATTGCGGCTCGTGGCCTCTTAGACCCTAGCTGTTAGAGTCACAGTTTCAGGCTCAGACTCCACTTAATCCAGAATAGATGGAGGGAAGTTCCATTGTTGTAAGACTAATAATGAGGTATGAGTTGGTTATATTCCTAAACATGGTAAAAAGGAGAAATTTGTGGAGATTACACTCCTAATTATTGCAGAAAACTCACACATTTTAAAATTTAAAAATAAAACCCACGCATTTATTTCTCTAACTCATTCATGAATAGCCATATCCATGTTTTTTTTCTTTTTTGAGTACAAGATTGTGGGGTGGAGGTTCGAACTCATGACCTTTTGGTTAGAGATAGGTGCCTTAACCGCCATATCCATGTTTAGAAAAAAGGAATATAAGTCGTTGGTGTTCTTGCAGGAATTATAATCTACTTTACATGAAAATAACAGTAAAGTAGAACAGAAGCCGGAAAGTTCATTGGATTTGATTTGCTTTCTTCTAAAAGGTAACAATTCAGGACCCACAGACCCGATAGCGAACATATGCAGCTAATTTACAAACATATAAACAACTTTTTTCTGTCTATATATGTAGATTCTTCTTTGGTTTAGATTCGTGCAATTATATGAAGTAAGAAGTTTGTGGACATGGTGGCCAGAACGTGTGAACATCTAAAACCAGGATTTAGTATAATTATATTTCAGGCCTTGATCCAGAATTAACAACAGCAACAAAAAAAAAAAAAAAGAGGGAAAACCCTATGAATTGGTTATACCCTGACCTGCAATCGTTTCATGTGAAATCCAATTCTTCTGGATTGTAACGACGACGATCAGCGTAACAACCAGATTGGTCGCCATTTGAAACGGAAAATGTTTCGAACTCTTTGAATTCTTCATAAAAGAGGCGACTGATTTCGAACTCTTGGGACTCTTCATATGAAATCTTGCCCGCAGAGAAAAGGAAATTATCGACATTGCCCAGATTGCGCATTGATAATTAATACCTGTGAAGTAATGGAGAAAGATATTCGCGTAAATCTAGCTAATACGAAGCGTAGAGGAGATTGAAACAGGCGGAGATTAGTGGAAGTTTCTTCGTTTTCTGGTTTATTTTTGACTTCCGGCGGGGAAGTCCACTGCAAACTTTGTTAACTGCCACACAAATGTACTTTGTTATTATTTTTTTTTTTTGAAAATGAAATATATATATACTCTTTTTTAGTGTGGAGGATTCCGACTCATATTTTGGTTGTCAATTACCAAGTATTATTAATTTTTTTTTCATTGATTTGTTGATAAAAAAATAATTATAACTTAAAAGTAGTGCAGTGACGCCTAAATATTATATTTTAATCCTTTAAATTAAAAAATAGAAGAACGAAATTAACATCGATTGTGTCACTATTTTAATTGTGTATATATATTACTTTTTACTTTTTAATCCAATCTATTTTCTAACATTTCATTATTTGATTTTAAGTATTTTGTTGATTTAATTTTAGGTGATTTATTTTTAACTTACTTTACTTATCTAATTAAAATACTTACTATTTTTAGTTAAAAAGTTGCGAGTTCAAATTTTTTATACCAATTAATTAAATTTAAATCTCATGAAATTGAAATTTCATTATATGATGTTACAAGCTACCGGTTGAATTAAATATAAAGATTAAAAATGAATTTTTTTCTTTTGGGGAGAAAAAGAGACTTTTCTTTTAAATATATTGATTTCATGTAAGTTTTTTTTTGGTTAAGTACCACAAATTTGAGATATTGAGATTTGATTTTTTATTTTTTTAACGGACTATAAAACCACATGTTTTTAAAAAGTAAATCAAAATAAAGCATTGAAAAGGAAAATAGGGAGAAAGACAATAAAAATTTATAACTTTTTAATTAAAATAAAAAATTGTGAACGATACTCCTCTCCTCCTCACTATATATATAAAAAATTTAGACTTTTTGTTTTTTTGCAAAGGAAACTGTATATTTTTTGCCAGAGATTTCATCGCGCCGTGGGAGGAAGAACACACGAAATGGAATCAAATTGTTAATTAAAAAAGTTGAATCCTCCAGGCGCAGGCTCAGCCTCCTCTCCAATTGTTAGTCTTATGGTTCATATCTGTTTCTTTTTTTTTTCCATAGAAATAAACTGTTATATGGATTTTGGAATTTGGATTATGGATTGTTTCCTCTTTTCCGTATTGGGAGTAAATGTGTTATCGCGATTACTTGTGCAGCGAGACAAGGAGAGAGCAATGGCCTCAAAATCTGAGAAATTTTCGGCGGATTTCGTGATGGGTGGGGTCGCTGCGATTGTGGCGAAAAGTGCAGCGGCGCCAATCGAGAGGGTGAAGCTTTTGTTGCAGAATCAAGGGGAGATGATAAAGAGAGGACACCTTAGGAACCCATATCTCGGAATCCATGACTGTTTCACAAGGGTTTTGAGAGAAGAAGGTCCCTTGTCCCTTTGGAGGGGAAATCAGGCTAACGTTATACGATATTTCCCTACCCAGGTACTTTTTATTTTCATCATTAACTAAATTAGCATTTGGATAAATTCATGAATTTCAGAGCACTGATTGAGGAACTAAATCAACATCATAGCTCCTATTATGAAGGTTTAGTAAGTAGGTTGCAGAACTATACTCATAGATATGATGCATTCTAATTGATGGCAGTTTGGAGAATGTTCAAGATTCTCACGAACTGGTTGAGAATTAGTTGAATCTATGTTTAAACGCTTAGTTGATATGTTTTTTAGATAACCAGAGGTTTAAATTTATGTTACTATCTCCAAATGCTTTTACAGAAGAGAATTTGAATTGCCCATAGGCTTTCAACTTTGCGTTCAAAGGTTACTTCAAAACAAAATTTGGGCGCTCAAAGGAGAATGATGGATACGTCAAGTGGTTTGCTGGAAATGTTGCTTCAGGAAGTGCTGCAGGAGCAACTACATCTTTGTTTCTGTATCATTTGGATTATGCACGCACTCGACTAGCCACAGATGCAAAGGATTGTGGCGGTAACGGTCAGCGCCAGTTTAAAGGGCTTCTGGATGTCTACAGAAAAACCTTTTCGAGTGATGGAATTGTTGGACTTTACCGAGGATTCAGTGTTTCAATCATGGGAATCACTTTGTACAGGGGATTGTATTTTGGGATTTACGACACTTTAAAGCCACTTGTTTTGGTTGGGCACTTTGAGGTAAGCATCTATTCTATTTAGAACATCAATTAATTTCGGTCTATATTCTTCTAGGTAGACAATTAACTTGTATCTCAAACCTTTAACCAGAAGATTCTGGTCTCATGCTTATAGCAGTTCTGATACTAGATATGGAAATTACGTCATATAACTTTCAACAATATCCATAAACCAATTACGTTCATTTACATTTCATAATTGTCAGTACACAAATGATTGGCTTGGGACCTGATTCTTGGAGAAATACCATCTCTGATTGTCATAAGCATGGATGATATACAACTCCTAGATATATCTTCAATTTCTTTTCTCGCCTATTTTATACCTCTCTTTCAAATGGCTTGAAATTCTGTATAGTTTAATGTTATATGCAGGGAAGTTTTTTTGCTAGTTTCTTATTGGGGTGGAGTATCACAACCTTTTCTGGGGTATGTGCTTATCCTTTCGACACTTTGCGACGGAGAATGATGCTTACCTCTGGACAAACCCTGAAGTACCGTAGTCCTTTCCATGCATTTTCAGAGATCATTCGCGTTGAGGGTATTACCGCTCTTTTTCGAGGAGTAACTGCCAATATGCTTGTTGGTGTTGCAGGGGCTGGGGTTCTTGCTGGTTATGATCAACTGCACGAAATTGCATGTAGACATGGTTACTCCATTGGGCCACATCAAATAGCCTCAAAATGACTGAAAGTCTGAAAATGGAGATATATAGCTTCTATTGTTTCCTGGTTCAACCTCAACATTAAGCATTGCAGACTTGAAAAAGGGAGAAGAGAAGATGTTGATCCACTGGAAAAGTGTCCTTCCGGAATTGAAGGCATTGTCTGTGTATAATCCAAATACGTTCATCTACATTTGTTGGTTTTTTATGTAATTGATGAATTCAAGTTGAAAATACAGATTGAAGGACACACTTAACAAGTTTCTGTTCCATTTTATATCTTGGTTGGTAGATAATCTTAGCTTAATGAATTATTCTGTATCTGTCGTTCCATTAAAAGGGGGTCCGATGATAATCTACCTCGACCTCAGTTATCGAATTTTGTTTAAAAATATGCTTGAACAACAGAATTTTAGAGGTGGATCTTGCTATAACTCTCTGCGGGACAAAAGCTACAATTTCAAAACCTTTTGTATCTGATTGATGTGAGAAAATCCCAACTTTACCTATAAATGCAAGCAACAGTTTCAATCACTCTATAGTATAGCAAGTCCAAGTTTGAAGGACTGAATATGATATCCACTTTTTAACCCTAAAAGATAAAAGATGAGAGAATATGTTACAGAAAAAGGGGAAAGAAAAGAGAATCAAGCCAAGAGCCAGAAGTTCCTGTGACGTTTGGTTGTGATCAAATATCCTCCAATCTGTCTGCTCTTCTTCCTCACTGCAATTGTCAAGCAAGATGAGTTCTGAATGCAATATTCTACCGTCCCTCGACAAGTTGTTTTCTTCTTCTTCCTCCCTCTCCGATCGCTTCTGGTTGCCCATCTGTTCAACAGACGTCGTAGGATCGGCCTCTTTCTTTGACCAAGTACCAAAAGGGACAGTTTATGCTTCTTTGCCTCTTCCACAATTACTGGACCTCTTTCCTTCCCTTCCAGCAATGCTATCTCTACTTGCACCTATTCAAAGCAATTGAGTTGTACGTATGTACATGGATTTCTATACATATATGGTATGTGTAACTATAAAGGCCCTAAGATAACGGAATTTCTTGTCGGGTAAGTTCCGACCCGCACGAAAAGCGTAACGTAGTATCAACATGAACTTACCTCAGGCCTTCTCTTTAGGCACATATTCCTCATAGAAAAGAGGAGCTCATAGGCCTTTATGTAATCCACCTTATTATTAAACCCAAAACCTGCAAAAAGAACAAAAACAATCTCCTCCATCTCAATCCACTTGATTATTCAAACATGGAGGACTAAAACATTTATTTAACAGCGAGCAAAAACAGAGGCATATCTATGAAATTTGTGACCTTGTTTGTTGGAAGTCTTGAGAACATGAAGAAGAAGAATGGTGTCATGGGTGTGAAGGGCATGAGAAAGAGTCCATTGGAGAGCCCCCTGAGCCTCAATGCTCCAATCCACAACCACCATTACTCTGTTTCCATTTTCAGACACAGATTTTGAGCTGTTGGAGCTCAACTCTTCTTCCCCACTTCTCAACAGCTCATTCTTCTTCTTCTTCTTCTTCTTATTCTTCTTGTTGGGTCCAGAACACACCCAAAAGCCAGCCATGAAAATCCTCACTCTCACCCTCTGAAACTCAACACCCACTATTTTTTCCCCCACCCATTTATGTAGCTTTAAAGTTAGTGGCAAAACGAAGCAACATAAATCCATTGACTTTAATGGAGTGGAATTGAAGTCCAACATTTTGGGCATTAAAAACTAAGGTTGTTTTTTTATTGTTTGGATGTCAAAGACGGCAGGAGCTGTTACTAGCTAGACGTGGTGGACATTAATTTTTGGGACCCAAGTCTTCAACAAAATGTGGTGCCCCATTCATTCATTCCTTTTTTGGGGGGAAGATTGGTAATATGAATTCTTTGCATTATTTCACACGAGGCCTGCCTTTGTCTTTGTTTTTTTTTTCTTTCTTTTTCTTTTTTTGGTTGCAAGATAAGTGATTTGACTCTTTCCACCTAACACTCTGCTCTTACAATGGCGTTGAACCAGCAATTATTTGGTCATATTCAATAATTCAAGATGCATTTGCTTTGGTAAACAATTTTAGTTCTAATGTCATATTTCTTCCCAGTAAAAAAAAAAACGTTTTTCGTTCGTATCCAAAGTAGCAATTTAGTCCTTAATAATTTAATCGATGTACTCTCAAATTGGTAATAATTTAGTCCCAAATTTAAGTATGTAATAATTTAGTATCACGTTCCTCTCGTGAAACGTTTTATTAACTATTTAACAAAAATTCGAGTTTATTTCTAAAAGTTGAAAACAAACAATTTCATGACGTGAGAATAAAAGTTTTCTAAGTCTTTATCGTGTTAACTTTTAAATATGTTAAGTATAATATAATTAATCAAGACATATATCTCCAATTAAACGTCTATGAATCGGAATCTTCACGTCTATATTTTTTTAGTTCAGTTCATGAATATTTTTATATGTCTGAGATTGACAATTAGCATATTTCTTTTCATTTTTGACGGTGATATGAATTGCATTTAATTTGGTATTATTTAAATATGAAATCATAATGTGGTTTGTCAAATATATCAAAGATTGAGACAAATTTCTCCAAATAAGGTGGCAATATGGGGTGCTTTCCAAGTACGTAGTTAAATGGAGTAAATGGTTCATTAATTTTCAATTTAATTACTGTGGATTGGATTGTTCAGTTACCCACCGACAATATCAATTTTCCTCTCTTCAAAATTATTACTGCATGATGTACCTTCATTTTTAATGAAATGGTAACAATGGTGAAAAATTATTTACTATTGATAAGTAAATGAGCTGGGTTGGTTGGTCTTGTTATATTAAATAAATATGTTAAATTTGAATTAAATGCAATTATAAAGTTGAGTTAAAAGGATGTTGAAATTTTAAATGAAATTGAAGCGGGACAAAATAGCTTGACAATAGGAAATAAAATTAAAGGTCAATATTGGTTGAGTTGTGACACCTGTCATTCTCCATTTGTTTTTTTATGTAATCCAACAAATAATGCCATACAAATAAATGGGTTCACATTTATCTTCTTATTGAGGGAAATTCTAATATCTACCCAAACAAAACTCACATCATTTTCAAAATTAAATTACAATTTAAATTATGACAATTTCCATCCCTTCATTGTCACTGGAGTTATGTTGGATCAGAGATGTTTTTTGATATATAATTTGTACATATTTGAAATTTCAATTTCAATTTAAAATAATTAATATATTTTGTAAATTTTTAATAGTTAGTTACCCACTAAATATTTAGTTTGTTTTAAAATATTATTAATTTATTTATTAACATTTTTTTATAAATTTGGTACAATTATTATTTTATAGTATATTATAATTTACATGTTTTTAATTAAAAAATGAAATAAATTCATAATATTAAATAATATATTTTATCAAACTTTTTATTTTTTTTTCAATGTAATCCTACAATTAGAATTTTTCAGGTCACAGAATCTAAAAATAGTTATGAAAAACAAATCTATTGAACCTCAAACACGTATTCATTGCCAATTAAAAAAAGACTCACTTTTCCTTCGAGGAGGAAGAATTTGTACTAATTAAAAGTTTAGTTGGTCGTATCTAATAAATCTTTAAATTTTTAAAAATATATACATCTTATAGATTCTTAAATTGAAAAAAAAAATCTTAAGTTTTTGAACTTTTACACATTTTAAAATTTTTCGGACATACAAAAAAATTTAGGATCCTATCGATTCAATTTTATATCTAATAAATCAATTAATTTAAAAAATGTCTAAATATGTCATTAAAACTATGGCACTCTTAAATTTAAGAGTTACTTTCATGATTACATCAACCTTTTTATTCTCAAATGGATTCTTCACTAAAAAAAAAAAAAAAAAAAAAATTCCTAGAACTTCTCAAAAAAAGGAAGATCGTGCATGTGCTGATGAAGCTGGAATTTCTGAAAATAGGAAGAGGTTTTACTTTACCTGTAATTTGAGAAATCGACGTCAAGAACACGAGAAGTTTCTTGGTTTAGTTTTTTAAAATTCGTTTTCGTTTATGAAAATGGGCTAAACTTAAAGAATTCATGTGAAAAACGTACAAAAAATGGGGAGAAATCAAACAAAACTTCTAAAAAGCAATTGGATTACTTCGAACTGGATCGATTCATCTACCTGCACCAGCACAGTCAAAATCGAACAGAAACTCAGTTCGATTTCCGATTCAAATTAAAATTCTGGGACAGTAACAAACTGATTTTGGAAAAGAGGAGGCTCGGGCTCCAAACGATTTCTCATCAATCCCAACGTTCTCAAAATCTAATGCGTAATTTGGAAAAACATTCTGAAAAAATTCCATACCTATTTCATAATTTATACCATACGTCGTCTTTGGCCCATTTCGATTCGATGCTTTGCTTTCGCTTTCGCTTTCGATCCAATTGGAAGCTCATATGAAAAAACAAATTAAAGAGGAATTACAGTGGAGTTTATGGTATGATTACAGAGCCAAAAACGAACATCCGAAACAAAATCAAAGAAGAAGCAGAGAACACAGAACAGAGACGGAGCGAAGCGAGGCGGCTGAAGAAAGTGGAAAGAATCCGCTAGGGTTTCTTTTTTCTTTTTTTCTCCTTTTTTGGTACGGAACGATTTTTTTCTTTTTTCTTTTTATTTTCTGGTACGGATTTCATTTTAGATTAAAATTTGAATAATGCGTCAATGACACAAACTAACCATTGCTTAAATTTAATTAAAAGTTGTACTAAAAATATAATATTAATTAAAAAAAAAAAAAGCAAAGGTCCCATTTGAATTATCAAAACTTTCAATTTTCGCGATGGTTTTATCCCAATTACGGAATACCAAATAAATCTGATAATAGGTTCAGATATATATTTAAATTTCAAACTTTGTTAATCAAACCTCAACGTACAACATAAACTTAGAAGCTACACAAATCCAATTATTTTCAATACCATATATGATTCTAACATTTCATAAACAAATGTGACAAAAAGAAGAAAAAAAAAACAGTCCCAATCCCATTATACAAAATTAGAGTAAAGTGTGTATGAACAAAATTAAAGTAGCATGATTGTTGAATGTTTTCCTGTTTGAAATACAAAGTGTGATGATTTGACAGACACATAATACAACATTACATATACACAGAGCTGCAGAAGTTGATTACATTCTAAGATTGTGAATTACATGGCTAATTTTGATATGACAAAAGTTGGTGGCTGCCATTTACACATTATATATCTATACAATCATGTTCTGACACTACCTTATTCTATAAATTATATTATATATTATGTCTCATATATATTTTTGGAATCAAAAAGCCTGCATTGCATGGCTTCTTTACCCATTATACCCTTTTTTCTGGATTACATACCCTTTCAGCTACAAGTTTCAGAAAGGATCCAATATCCATATCCATCCAAAGGGAGGATCAGATATTCACCTAAAGAGTTAGGTACTGTTTCATTTGCATGGCTACACATATATAAGGATTTTACAATCACACATGTCTGTGAGATACCATTTTTAATCCCCAAGGTGGTGGCGGAGCATCCACGGCGGCAGGAGGGCGCCTGATCTGTCGTGACAGGCGGTTATGTCTTCGCCTCCGGTGTCACGCGTCGGGTAAGGACAACTGCATGTATTGTCAACAACTGAATTAACTGTTACGACAAGAGTGACCTGGGGAGCGAATATTTGAACAAGATATATACTAACGTCATGTTAAGGGAATGGAATGGCTGAGGTATGAGAAGTGGGGAAGATTCTATTCCATGGCTACTCTGTTGTTGCTGCTCCAATTGTGGATTTTGAGCCTGTGCTTTCTCCTTCTCCTTAATCTACATGTTGTTTTTTGAAATCAAAGAATTAGATAATTAACTATATTATTGTCTTCTCTATAATATGCGGAGGTAAGAGTCATCACCTTCTTTGCTAACATGTTATTTTGCTCCTGTAGTGCCTTGTCCTGATCAAACATTGCAATATGGATTAAGATCTCTTATTCAACTTTTATTTACACTCTAACGTGAGATCATTGTCTTGTACTAAAATATAACTTGGAGAGATTCAACTATATATTTATGCACATTATTCTTGTTTAAAGTGATATAGGAGGAAGAAAATTGAAAGAAATTGTGTTCCTGTATTGTCTCGTTCAAATACACGCTATCATGATTTATCTGATCTTAATGGTCATGATTTCAAACTTGGTAGTAGTCACCCACTTTACCATCTTAAAATCTAATGATTTTTCTCTCGAAAAAATTTTATCTCTCTTGAGAGTTGCATTAGACATGTGTACTCTCTCTATAGAGTAGTGTGGGGTGGGGCCGAAAAAGAAAAGGAAAAAATAAACTGAGGAAGCAAGTTTACCTTTTTCTGAAGCTCTGAAATGGATTCATGCATGAGTTGGTTCTGCAGGAGAAAAAGTTTAGGAGTCTCCTCAACAAAATATATAAATGTGGTTATATTTCTAATAAATGATTAAATTTATCCTAATTCATCAATTTAAGTATTTCAATATATGATGTTTAAGATGGTATTAGAGCCAGCAAAACCATGTGTTCAACTGCTGTATTGTTTAATTAGTGATTTATACATGTTTAAGAAATCTTGAATCTAAGAAGCACGGACTCTACATTTTGGGTAACGTCTCCATGTCGGTCACTCCAACGACACTCCGACACTTATCACACACACTAGCTATACAGAGTGAATATGGATTTGATAATTGTTGGACACATATCGGGCACTTGTTACGCATAGGAAATAGACATAAATCATAAAATATGACAAAATAATAAATTTTGAGAGTAAAATACATTATACTATTTTTTTAAACATAAAAGTGCATATGCAGCTTATTGACTTTGAATTCACCTTCCTAAACAAATCGTATATTTTAATAAATGTGCCCTTCATTGAGTCCATATCATAAATTTTTAAAAAACAACGGGTCACCGGGTCTTGTGTTCGTGCTTCTCAGTGACTTGAACAACCCGATCAAAGTATAGTAAAATATTTCTACGTACCTTTCTAGCTCTTATATGCTTGAGTGCAGAATCAAGCTGTTGCTCAATATTTTGGAGCTCTTTTAGACTCAAGGAGTCAAGTTCTTCCCCCATGAAATGCCTGAACCATCAACAAAGTTTTCCCTTTACAGCCTACTCACAAATTTTAATGAAAAACTCATCGATAATGAGATTAACCTGTGGTTTTTCTGTAGAACCTCTACTCTAGCTTTAAGCTTTGCATGTTCAAGAGTCCAATTTCCCTAAACAAAAAATGCAAAACACAGTTTTTATAATCGATGAAGCAAAAAGAAAAAGTATTTATTGAGTTGGAGAATGAAAGTGTCATAAAAATTCTCATAGAATCGAGAATGAAGGTTTCATTCTATACATATGTAACGGATCAACATGTTTAGTACGTACGTTGGATTGGTTATCATTTGCAACAAGTCGCCTCTCTGCATATGAATACCTTTCATATCGCTCCAGAATTTTTTCCATGCTGATCACGAAGTTAAACTCATTAGTGTAGTAATACTCCAATTTAAATAATAGTAAACTTCTAGTTACACTATCATTATTAGTAACTCAAATCAAGTAATTAATGCCCATGACATTGTGTTTATAATGCAATCATTACAACATGGTTTAAAAGAAGAACCTGCAGCACAAAAAGAAAAACAGAAACTTTAGATAAAAGCAAAGGGAGGGCCTTCAATGTTTTCAAAGTGAAAAAGAATTGTATGAATATACTTGAGATCATGTAAATTGAGTAAGAACGAAGATGGTATGAAATCATTTGGTCCCCAATTGGGGAAATAAAAGCACACAAATCATTGGACGAGGAACATAAAGATGGTCAATTTCCCAACTCAAAAAGTTTCTTATAATAAAGTTTTGAAAGTGACATAACTTCACATTGCTGCCTGTGATTACAAGCTTAGAAAAAGTAATAATCAAACCTTTACATTTAACACAATGTTAATCTCAAATTTTGGAATTAATTGATAGAGGACTTATCAATTGGCTTTTTTTTTTTTTAATTTTTTTAACAACAATTGATCGAGAGAATGTATATTTAAAAAAAAATTGTATATGGAGAGATTAATGATTATATATATAAAAGAAGCCTATTATGAGAGTAATTAATTATGAACATTTGAGCCAAAGGACCTAGGGATTGCTTTTCTAAAGGTACTTTGGAGTGTTTTTGACTTTTGCTTTATAAATCTTGTTTATAAACAATTAAAAAACGAAAAATATTTTCTGAAAAATATATTTTTATTATTATTATTATTTTTTAATTTCAACTAGAAAATCTAATAAGCCAACAAATTTCTTAAAACCATAATCATTATCAAACAATGTTAAATTTACAAATAATTTCTGTTTATAATTTTTATTGTATTCAAAGTCTTGATATTTTGTTCTTGAATAGAACATTTATTCTAATCCTTTTGAATATTTTTACTAATGAATAATGAGAGATGAATTGAAGGATAGTTGAGAGATCATCCAGTCTAGCTGGTTCTAACATTCACACAAAAACACCCAAATAATAATAATAAACAAAAAGATTAAAAGAAAGTAGAAATATAAATATTTCTAAATATAAAAACTCACCCAATATCCTATTCTTAAATTTTTTGTTCGTTATTTTATATATGTATATATATATATATATATATGTGCCCAAAGCATATAAAAAAACTAACGTAACGTTGATCACTTCTAGAAACACAAATTAAAGATGATGCTGTTGCTAAATTGACATGCTTCATTATTCAACAGCATATATATAGTACATTAAATCATATTATTTTATTATTATTCAAAAAAGAATTAGACCCACACACAATAATCTATATATAATCCTGAGAATTATTGTTCATCCAATGATACAACAAGTGCATGATCAGGAGGAAGGAGAGTCTAGGTTCCCATGGACCAAGCTTTTAACTTTAGTCCCCCTTTAATTTTTTTTAATGAAAACACAGTTTCTACTGAAAATGAGTGCAACACTAGTGACTACCCCGAACAACTCCCAATGAGTAGAGAATATGGTGCAACGTCACAATCTCGCAAAGCGAGGCACGCCTATAAGTTGATCCAAATACTCAAGAAAAAAAAAACATATTTTTAATTAAAGAAATCATACAAATTTTCTCAAATTCTTAGATTCTCACGAAAAAAATTGGCTGCCCATCGGCTGGAATTGAGAACTACATACATAAATGAAAGCATTAGTTTATATTCCAACATAAATCATGTACACGAACAAAACACAAATAGTTGAAAAGTTCCAACCTTTTCCAATTGGGGTTTTTTTTTGTGATGAATATGAAAGAAAGAAATTAAAGAAATTGAATGGAAATAAAGAAGAAGATCAGAAGAAGAAGAATGGAGAGTAAAGGCATACCAAGAATCAGTGGAGTATTCAAAGAGTTTGCCCTTTGTGGAGAAGACAATAAGAGCAACTTCAGCATCACAAAGAACAGAAATTTCATGGGCTTTCTTAAGCAAACCAGACCTCCTCTTTGAGAAAGTCACTTGCCTGTTGATCTTGTTCTCAATCCTCTTCAGTTGCACTCTCCCTCTCCCCATCTCCAATAGTACCAACAAGAACAACAAGAGACGCAAAAAGGGTAAAAAAAAAATCCCTCTTTTATTATCTCTGAGTCTCTCTCTTTAGTTCCAGTTCCTTCAAACATGGAAATGGAAGAAGATTAGTGGCGATGAAGCAATATATATTTTTTTATTTATTTTTCCTGTGGAAAACAGGAAACAACTACTCAACAAGTAGTTGATGTTGTTGGGGGGGGGGGGGGGGGGGGGGGGGGGGGGGATCGGATATGAGATGAGTGGTTTTCCAAAACCAGACTGGTTTCGTCAAAAACGCTGTCGATTTCTCATTGGCTGACCGGGTGTCCGTGACGTAGCCATTTTGCCTGTTTTTTTTTTTTCTTTTACCGCTTTGTTTTTGCTCCTCTTCGTACGGATTCGGGACCACTCTATGTTTTTTTATATATATATATTTTACTATGGTTGGGTATGCGTTGATGTTAAACAGTTAAATTTGCTGACACCAAATTACCCTTTGTTTTGGGCATATTTATGAATCTACTCTTTCTCTCCTCTTTATCTCTAAACTGGGTTTTTTTCTTTCTTTAAATTTGGGTAACACTCCATTGTTGGCTTTAACATAAATCTTTTTCATATACGGCGTCAAATGCTTTTACGTGAAGTATAATGTTTTGAGAGAGTTTTGGATGACTTTTCGAAGTTAATAATGTATGGCTTGTAAATGAGAGAAACAATTTCTGACGCGTGTATGATTAAGAACTCGTCTTGAGAGAATCCCTTGAGTAATGTTTTGGAAAGTCGTCTAAACACTTATTAGGATATTTAATTTTCACGTGAGAGTATCTTAAGTTAACTTCCAGAATTTCATATTCTAGCCTTTAATTTTATATTTAATAAAAATTTAAATCTGTCTTCAAAATTGGATGACTTTGTACTAAAAATAACAATGACTTTAATGGATTTTTTTCTACAAGGTTCGGAGATTAAAATATAACCTTTGAAAATTTAAGTATCAAATTATAATAATTTTGAAAGTTTACAGGCACGAATATGAAATTTATGCCTTTTAAATAAATAAGATAATTTTTTTTTAAATAATAAGATAAAGTTCATTCACGTGAAATAGTACTCCATTTGAGCCATTATTATCGTAAGAGTATTGATAATATATATATTTTTAAATCACTTGTCGTTTTCTTTTTCTTTTTCGATGGGTATTAAGTAGAGAATTTTCTCTCTTTTTTTTTCTTTTTTCTTTTTTTTTCTCTGATATTGACGTCAAAGTCTCAAACGTGAAAACCAAAAAAATATTAGTGAGAAAAGGAATATTCTTAAATTAATTTCAAGACACTATTTTCAATATATTTAATTATTTAAAATTTTGTTTGAAACAAAAACAGAATTTGTCCCACTAAATAAATATATATTTTAGTTGGTACCTTGAACTTTAAGGATTATTTTATATCTAAGTCCCTATACATTTTGAATATTTTAATTTGGCCATTATACCTTCAATAAAGTATGTGAATGGTCCTTTTAAGTTAAGATATTGCTAATGTGAAGGCCTTAATAGCTCTACACATCAACCTACTAGTGACATGTCATCATGCATGCATTGATTAATTTAACTAATGATAAAGACCAATCTTAAGATATTTCATTATACAGGGACTAAAATTTAATTCAATCAATTTGAACAACATACGTTAGTTGAATAAATTTCATAAAATCCAAAATATTGAAGTTTAATTAAATGGGCTTTAATTACTTTCGATCAATCTTGACCAATATCTAGTTCAAGTTTGGTCAATTTAGTCAATTTATTCAGGTTTGCACAGTCACTTTTAAATCATATTATATACATATGGACATTTAGTTGGAGTAAAAAAGCATCACTCAACTACTACAATCTTATTTTATATTTACAAATTTGATATAATGCTTAAATTTCCTTTTAAACTTAATTAAGACACAATTCCATAGTGGTTAAATTTGCGTGACCATAATTATATATTTGCATGAGAACCAACGCTATTATTTAGCTTGCATATAAATTAAATTCATAAAAAAAAAATTAGTATGTGTTTCAAAATATAATAACACCTTAAATCTTATGGTTCCCACTTTCTTTTCATCTAACTTTTGATAATTTTAATGTCTAAACTTAATCAAGTCACCCTGAAATGCATTTAACTAAATTGGAACCAAACATGTCTAACTCCCATAGCTTAAATGTGTGTAAAGTACTTGCTTAAGTATAAAAAATTGTGTCTAAAGCCTCACAAACTCACTCAAACTAACCCTTAGTCTTTTTAAGTCGAAAAAATTTCATTGGCAGATGATCCTAATATAGCCATCGTTAATTTTCACAAAAAAATATCTCGTTGAAATCTCGTTTTTCATTGTAGTGTAAGAGACGAGTATGATCAGTTGGCCATGTAATCAAAATGAAGTAAAGAAAAAGAAAAATTCATGGACCAACCGTATATTTTAGCTCCACCCTTAAGAAAGAACTATGAGATCACTCCAAAGATGTCTCCCGCATTAAGGAGTGTCGGTCCCAACTTTGAAACCCGCCCTAGTTACACTCTAAACCAATGCGGTGGAAATTGAAATTCACAAACTACAAGTAATGCAAAAAATTGGGAGTCACATTGACATGAAGATAGCGTTGTTGGGTGTGTAAAAGAGGCAAGTTTTGGGAAAGGGTTTGGGTTTGTTTTGAAAGATTAAAGAGAAAAGAATGAAGAAGTTGAAATTGCAGATATGGGGCAAAGGTGGGTTGTCTTTTCAGCCCCACTCATTGACCATCTGATTGCCCTAATTTGGATATCAAACACAGTGTTTCCTTTAAGATTTAATATTCCCCAAAACGTGGTGCTGTCTCTGCCACTAACCTTGATTCTCTTCTCTTTTTTCCTCCATCCATTTCTTTCTTCTTCTTCTAATCATTGTTGCTTTCTTTCTACTAACCCTTCTTAATCTTCATTACTTGATCATCTTCCTCTTTACCATTACAATTACCAAAACCTTGAGAATACCCCTCCATCTCCAGGACCTTCATTTCTTTTTGCATGTTTATTTTATCTCATCTTTTTCGATTGGAAGGATTTATATATTTTGTTTTAATAAAATATTTGGATTATCGACATTAATTGGGCTTTGACACATAAGTTTTCGATCTTCATCAATGAAGAATCTAAAAATTTAAGCTAATAGGTTGTTAAAAAATTTAATCTTTTACCAATACCTTAAATCCTAAAGAATCATGTCGCTTCACCCACTAAATTCTAATGCGTTTGAGTTGATAAGATAGGGGTAATATTACTTTTTATAGGGGTAATATTCTTGATAATTTTAGACTAAGAACTTTTTTAAGCCTACACGAGAATTGACATGGATGAAACTTTTGGGAACAAAAGAAAAAGAAGGAAAAAAACAAAGAAAGAAAGAAAAGAAAGATGGGGTGACAAGATGGATTCCTAGGTCTATCAGCTTGGTTTGATTCATGAATTAATAAAAAAGAAAAAGAAATGTGAGGTTCCCCATTTGACATAAAGCTTTTAACTTTGGATATATTAATTCTTTGCGCACTTGTGTTGCAATGACAAAGCTAGCACCTTGGCTTCTTTCGAAAAATATACCTCAGCACCGATCCAGTATAGTTTAGCGATAATTGACAACTATTCTAGATTTTTTTCTCTTTTTTTAATATAAAAAATACAATTATATTCTATAACTATTTTTTCTTTTTTTTCTTTTCCTTTTTATGGAAAAAAAATAACATAAACATATATTTTTTTAACAATTTTTTGTTTTTTATTCTTTACCATTTACAAAATAAAAATATTCTATATAAAAATTAATTTTTTAATTAAATATTCAAAATTTTTATGTTCTGTTTATTTTTAAAATATTTTTATAAGGAAAAAATAATATATTATTGTTTTTATTTATGTTTTCAAAAAAAATTAGAACTAGAAACAATAAACAAATTTAATTTTGTTGCTTCTAAGAAACGTCGAGAAACCAGAAACTAGAAATGGAAAACAATACAAAGAAACCAGAGAGCAGCCATATCATAGATGATTTTTTTTAATATTAAAAAAATTATAAAAGAAATGGTCCGTGGCCTTCTCTCGGCTCACATGTGAACCATTTGCCCAAATTGACTGATGTTGGGCCTCGATTTTGGGCCCATTTTATAGCTTGGGCTGAAGCCTCGTTCTTATTTATTTATAACTATTTTGTTTTCAGCTAAATATTTTTAGAAAATTTTATTTTGGCTCCTAATTTCTTTGTTATTTTTAATATAAAAAATTTTAGAATTTTGCTTCACTTTCAAAGTAAAAAAAAAAACATATAAAAAAAAAGTTTTTGTACAACCATTTTTTGCTGACTAGATATTGATTGAGATAAAGCATTTTATTGTTGTCATATTTATAGTTACATTTTTATATAGTTATTATTTCTAGGAAATCTACTCTATTTTTTAAAAAAGAGAACTTGTATGGGTATAGTTGTTTTTAAGCTCTTCTCAATCTTAGATACCATTGTTATTTACAATCTTTTCTTTTCTTTTTTTTTTCTTTTCCTTTTTGCTATTTCTTTAAGAATTTCTTTCTTATCTACAAGTGTCCCTTTTTTAACAAACTCTTCTAATTTTATAATCCTAGTTTAAATTATTTTTAACAATAAATTTAACATAATAGCCAATTTAACACACATAGATAAATGTATAGTATAAAAGTGAAACTCAAATCCTAGTTTGAATTTTTCATAGACACTAAACCTAGTTTGCAATTGACATTGAAGGAAAAGCAATAAAAGAGGTTTTAGGTCTTTCTTAATGAATATAATTAAACGTATATTATACTTACACAAGTCTTAAGTTTGGATTTGACTTGAGTCATAATCCTAAGTTAAACAACAAAGTTATATGTATATATATGTACATGAACAACCGAATGCATGAAAAAGATAAGAAATGGAACGATCTCGAAATAATATCGAGGGTGGAGAATTTAATTAATTAACCAAGATTCATAAGCTGGAATTTATGTTTAGAAAATATGATAGATAGTTTTGGTGTCTATAGTACTCTTATAGCATCCAATCAAGCTGAAATCCATTGGCATTTTGGGATGGAGGTCCAACATTATTATTCAACCCCACTGAGTGAACAGGATTGTACCTGAAATTCACAAGAGAAATTGAACTTTTACAACCAAATTTGGCTAAGAAAATAATCTACTAATAATGGAGCATTTAAAAAAGAAGACTTTTTGAATACCCAATTTGTAAAGTGGGAGTGGATTGTATTATGGGGTGGAAGAAGGCGTCTGTTTGTGAAGCACCACGGCTGTGATGCTCCATGCTGTGCCCTCCGCCGCCGGCTTCCCAGTCCCATGTGGCGGCTGCCGCCGCTGCCACTTGTGCACTTCTTTCTTCCACCTGTCCAATCCCGATAATATTTAAACCATGTTGAGAATGAATTTTGGATGCAGTACTTCTAACTTGACTTTTGACTTTAGTTCTCGTTTGTAGTCACATTAACAATATTTAAGAATGACGTGTGGCTCAGTATTTATGAAAATAGAGTAGTATGTGGAGTACGAAATTTACCCTTCAAAAAATTCATAACATTTGATGGACTGCACTTTGAAAATTTAAGAAATGCTAATCAAACACTAAAAGTATTATTTCGAGGAAAAGTAATTAATTTGTGTTTCTTTTAAAAGTGTTTTCACTGCTTAAAACAAGTGTATAGTGTGAAGATCCAATTTGCATTATGTAATTACATTTTCAATTACCTTCTTTCTTAAGCCTTGGTTGTCTTCAACAAGCATTTGTTCCTGCATAATACAACCCAACAAGTGAAAGTTCCATCACCAACATATTTTTCATTAACAACTCATTTGAGGAAGATTATGTTTGTATTTTTCCAATTAAAAAGATGTTCGGATACCAACATGCAGAAAATATCTTGGCTAGTTATATAAACAATTAACAAGTTTAAAAAATACAATTATATCAATTTTGCTGTCGAAAATAAATAATATCATATATCATATTAATACGCGGTATAAGTCAACATATATATCAGAAGAAGCGTAGTATAAATATAATGTACCTTGTGTTGAAGATCTGCAAGCTGGTCAATTAGGTATTTTGTCTGTTCAAGGAAATTTTGATCATGTTAAGGAGAAAGAGGAAATCCAAGGTTTCAACTAGGAACTAATTAGGCTCCCCGTAACCATTTTCTTTTTCATTTTTCTGGTTTTGGTTTTGAAAATTAAGCTTCGTAAACCCTACTTTCAAGTTTCATCTATGTATTTCCGTGTTTTGCATCTATCTTTTAATTTTTTTTTTTTCAAAATCTAAACTAAAATTTGATAACTATCTTAAAAATAGTTTTCAAAAACTTGTTTTTATTTTTTTAATTTGGCAAAGCGCTCAAGTGTGTTTCTAAAAAAGTTATAATACATATAAAAGAAATTGTAAATGATTAAACAAAAAATGAAAAAACAAAATAGTTATCAAACTAAGCCTTAATATTATATTGTTACGTACCTTTGTGGATCTAATGCGCTCCAAAGATGTCTCCAATTGATGCTCAAGCTGTTCAAGTTCCTTAGGATTCAATGGCCCTAAATCTTCCCCCAAAAGATTTCTAACATATTCTTCAAATTAATTAAAACATCCTCCTTTGATTAATACTCTGATTCAAATCAACTACTACAACCAAATTTTTCAAAGAATTTAAACTCATTCCATATTACCCACTGAAGATTTTCAAAAACTACTTTTTATAAGGAAACAATTTTTATGGTTACCTTTGAGATTGCTGCAGGAATTCAACTGTAGCTTTTAGGTTCAGATATTCGTCAAAGTTGTATGACTGTTTATGGGAGACATAAAAAATTGAAGAATTGACGAAGAAATAAGAATATTCTACACATAACATGACGGTAGAAGAAATTATATTAGACAGATTTTTGAATGCCAAATCTGAGATATCCTTCTTTTTTTCTGGTCACTTTACAAAGTTAATTATGAGTATAATTATGAAAACATTTGAAACATTTCAGGTCAAGACAATAATAATCTATCCTATGACACTGCATGGTCTCATCAAGGCCAAATCATATATTATTTACTTGTCCTACCATATGAAATGTTTGAAATACATATTGAGTTGAACTGCTAGGGTTTCAATATTTATCTCCCAACTAACTTTTGGACTCCATTTATTATTGATTTTACTCTCGGTTCTTTGTGTTAAAATCAAATATGTGTTTACTTAGTGATCAGAAAATAGAAATCTAAAGATAAGAGACTCAGTAAAAAAACATAGTATATTTAAAAATTGAATTCTAATTTAGAAAATTGTTTAGAGTGTGTTTAGTGATATATTTATAAAATAGTAGAAGTTACCAAATAAATATTTAGCTCAATATAAAATATTCTTAATTAATTTATGAAAATTTTGTATAATTATTTTTTTAATATTATATAATTGATAATATATATTATCTTACATGATATTAAGAAAATTGAAATGAGTTCGTAACATGAAAGAGTAAATATATATTAAGAAATACTCAACTCCAAACCCAATCTTTCTCAATTATCATTTTGACAACTAAATTGAGAAATGCAAAAAGGAAAGAATTTTTTTTGAAGAAGTAATCAATTGTCAATTTCTTGATAGTAGTAATAATAGAGACAGGTGATCATCATGATTAATGTCCAAAATGTAAATGAAATCTCCTTACCCGATTCTCATTTACTTGGCGAGTAGCCTCCCATACACCATAATTGCACCTTCGATATTTCTCGAGTGTTTTGGTCATGCTAATTATCATAAATAAACAAAGATTAAATTAAAAGGAAGAGAAATTACATTATTCAATAACCCCATAACCACCTATAGGATACAAATTCGTTTTTTAAAGAATTTAATGATGGACAGAATAAGATATTGGTCTCGACCAGGGAAAAATATTGCACAACAGGCAAAGACACGCGACACCGAAAAACCCAGCTCCACAGCTGCCTCTATATATCATATTAAAGTTGAAAACTTGAAAGAGAACACAGAAGAAGAAGAAGAGAGAGAGAGATAGGGAGAGAGATTGTAATATGAAACCCATTATAAAATAGAAAAGTTGAAGAATATGAAAAAGTTGATAGAATTACAAAATTCGTTGTAGAAGAACGAGAAGAAAAGAAATTGAAAACTTGGATGAGAAACAGAAGTTATTTTGTTGTTATTTTCTTATTTTTCTTTTAATGCTGATCTCACTGTGTGGAGCTGCGCAGCCAAACAAGTGACTAAAAAACCAAACATCATACGTCTCTCTGCCACAAAATCATAACAGTAAACCATCAAGTACTGTCCCTTTTCCTTCCTGAAAAATCTTCCCACTTTTAATTTAATTAATTCATAACACAATCCCACATCCATATAACTGGTTAATAACCTCAAACCATACTTCTTCAATTATTTTTCTTGTGTTAACTTCTCCCATAATCCATTTTGGAAACTCATGAAGCAACAAACACAGCAGATAATATAATCCATCATACCTAATTAAACACAATATCCTACAAATCAACTTGCTAAAAAGTTTTTTTTTTTTTTTAAGAATAATAGATGGATCATTTTCTTAGGTCTAAACCTGTCCCAAAAATTAAACTGTTTCATTGCTTTCTTTTCAGCCCTTCTCATCTCTTGTTTACAAGGAAATGACTCATTTGAATAAATGGACAAATATCAAATCTTGATTATGAGGAAAACAAGGGAAAAAAAAATCACAGATCTTTCACAAATTAAAAAGGCCCGTCTCATCAGGTTCAAGAGGAGAGACAGGAATTTTCTTGAGAAGATGCAAAATTTTATATACAAATCTTTCAATAATTCTTAAACTTTTGAGACTAAACGAGAGGAAACTATATGAAATCTCGAGTATTCTATATTTACTTTTTCTTTTCCTTTCTTCTCGGCCCTGCCGTATGTAAAACTACGATCGGGATCGGGCGAGAGAGAGATCTGAAGTGAGAATTATATTGGGAGAAATTGAGGAGAAAATTTAAGAAATACCTAGAGGAGCTAGAGAACTCAAAGAGCTTGCCACGGTTAGAGAAGATGATAAGAGCAACCTCAGCATCACAGAGAATTGAGAGTTCATAAGCTTTCTTGAGCAACCCATTTCTCCTCTTGGCAAATGTGACCTGCCTGTTTATTTTGTTCTCAATTCTCTTCAGCTCTACTCTCCCTCTCCCCATATTCTCTCTCACTTTCTAGTCTTGGCAAACAACCTCACCAAACTTTCCCCAACCAGATCTCAATTTTGGCCCTTAAAAGTATCAAATAAAAGGATATATGCCATCACACAGGGAAATAGAAAAAAAAAATTAAAAATAACCTTTTAAGAGTAATAATAAAAATTAACTTTTTCTCGGACGGTTTTGTGGTTAGAAGTAGAGATGTCTTAGGATGGGTTTGGAAGTGAGGGTAGAAGTGATTTTCAAAAAACAGATTTAAGAATAATTGATTTTTCAAAATCATTATCGAAATTATATTTTAAAAATCAATTTTAAGTAATTTTATGTTTTCTTAAAATCAAAATTTCAATTTATCAGACATGATAGAATGAAAATAGAATCAAACACACCCTCGATCATTGATCATTGAACTATGTTTAGCTTTAGATTTTTGTTTTTTTAATGTATTTTATCACATTCCAAATTAAATTAAACTGACATTTGAAAGCGAATGAATAAAGGAAAGTGGGTTTTTAATTGAGTGGTTTTTGTTGTGTTAGGATTGTTGTAATAATGAATTAATTTGTAGGGCATTGCATTGGTTTTGTACACTGTTCTTTTCTAGGTTACATTTCAATGTCTGCTGGTCGTTAATGCTAACCTTAAAAAAGTTACTTACTTTTGGATTTTACACGTGTCGATCCCTCCATACGCTTGCATTTCTGATCTGGTAATTTTAACCAGTTTTGATTTGATTTCCCTTTTGTCCTTTCTAGGGTTTCTCTTCATTTAAAAAACAACTCTCTATTCTCATTAAAAGTTTAATCTAAAATGAATAATAATAATAATATGTACACTGATGTAATCATTTTTTTTAACTTATTATCCCTTAATTAACCCTAATCTTTTAGATTAATGAGCCACCTATAATGAATTTTCTCAATTTCATATTATATTTAAATTTATTAAAATCATGAGTCTAAATCCCTAAACCTAAGATAGGGTTAAAGATAAATTGTGGCCGGTACTCAACTTGTAAAGGTTCATTTACTGAACTTTAGACATCATTTATGGCTCAATGGAAGTGAAAATTAAATATGCGTAGGTCTGCTACATTTATGCATGCCTCCGATCATAAATCATAAACCATACCCTACTTTTTATATGGAAATAACAACTTTTTATTTATTTATTTGTCGAATAAGATCATTCAATCAAAATTAATGTTCTTTGGTTCAATTAAGAAAATATGAAAACTTTTCTACAACACCATAATATATTCCTAAAAAAAGAAGAGATCTTAGCCAAATCCAATTATCACATATGAAATTGAGCACTAATTATTCCTAAGATAAACCCTTTTTCTCTGGTTTTAGAAATTTGCATTCAATGAGTTATCTATAGGGAAAAAAAATCGTGCTTTCTAACTTGATTTACTTTTATTAAATAAAAGAGATCAATAAAACTCATCCCTCTCATTAAATATAAAATAAACACTGAAACTAAAATAAAAATAAGAATCTCTTGTGATAGTCCATATAAAGAGTCAAATCATCTTCCATATCTATAACCATGAGTTCTGAATATTAGCTTCAGAAGATATCTAATTGATTTGAAATATATGAAGTGAGAAGTGACCTAATATTAAATGCTAAAAGGAATTGAATCATTGGTAATGAAAAGACAAAACTAGGGCTCCATTTTCTCGCCTTAAAATACATTTCTTTCTTAAATTATTTTCATCTTTCACTCATCTATAATATAATGTAAATTCATTATTGTCTCTTTTTAGTTTAAATAAGTTCCCCATCCTTACTTTGATTTCAATATAATAACTGTAGATGATAAAATGTTGAAAAGTACCTATGAAATTTACATTTTTACTATATATTAACTTTAACAAATCCATACTTATACCTCATACGAATTCATGTTTGTGTACTAGATTACATATAAACTCATATTTCTTATAACCCAAATTTCATAAATTCAAACTTTACATATAAAAACTATGAACCACACAAATTATGTACACTTTTTTGGATGCCATATTGATGAATGGGACCTGTATTTGTACAATTAAATTGATTTGATAGTTTTTGTTGAAGTATGATTTATAAGTTGGGGATCCCACAGCACGTGAGTGAGAGTACTATTCCCGATTAACCTCTCTCTCTCTAGCTTTCTCTCTCTATATAATATAAAGTTTTTTTTTTCCATATGGACATCCCATCAATTTTCATCTGGAAAATTAGGATCGTTGCAGGTCATGTGATGATGCCAAGAGAGATTGTACTGTCTTCTCTCATGCCACTGGCAAGGGCATGTTAGAGAGAGAGAGAGAGAGAGATAATTTTCTTTTTCTTTTTCTTTTTCTTTTTCCTTTTTTGTTAATATGTATGATGCCAAATTTCTCTCTCTACCCTCTTGATTTATGGGCACATGGTGCCCCTTTTAGGGTACCCTGCCCTGCCTGCTAATAAATCTTACCCACTTTGTAAAGTTGTTAAGCATAGGTTGACTTCTAAAAGAATATTGAGAATCTATGTCCATAGGCTACCCATGCCACTTTTTAATAAAATGGTGTTAAAAACATAGGTTATATAATTATACAATTTCGTTAATTTCATTATCTATGTACTTTAAGTCATAGGTTAATCCACCTAAGATGATTTTTAATTACATTTTATATCATACTCGTTAATAATTGATAGAAAATCGTTGGGATTAGAATCGGATGAAATTTCAAGAGTACATAGCATTTAAATTGTTTTTAAACAAAAAGTGTTTTTTTTTCGTGCGTACATGTGATTGGATAACGATTAAAGTTTCTAGAAGTAAAGCACTTTTCAAAGGAGTACTAGATTATTAAAATAAAAAAAATAAAAAAAAAAGCATGGCCATGCCATTGCAATGAATAGAATTGCAAGTTGTGGGTTGTTCGGCCCAAGAGGCCCAAATGGACCAAGCCCATGACATAATTGGGTCAAGGGAAGCTGTAGTAAGGCCCATTTACGGGCAGAATTATCCAGTCCCCGTACAAATTGCGTAATTGAATTGCTAATTTTTTGATATTTCAATAAATATGAAAATATCCTTAATGGTACTTAAGAGTGAGTTTTAAACATACGGTAAAAAAAAAAAAAAAAACAAAACAAAAATTTAGTTAATGACAAGCCATCATTAAATTTGTCATAATCCTTTATTAATTAGAATATTTTAAAAGCTTCTAAAACTACATGATAATATTTTAGAATTTAAAAAAATTTAAAACCATGGCTTCTAAAGCCATAGACATAGGCCAAACTATACCAATCAAAAAACCCAAAGCCAAAATTGCACCAATCAACTCTTCGTGTAGCGTGACATCGATGATTTGATGAGATAGTGAATGATTGTAGGGTCGAAATAAATTTTTTTAGTTGGATTTCTTTTCCTACCATTCATTTCTCCTATAAATATTTCCAATATCACTTTGAGATCTTGATCAAAACTTTCACTCTTCCAATCCCCCAACCAAGTTTGCTTTGAAATTCTCCACTTTGAGAGTGACCTCTCAATGGAGTAGGTAGTGGACATCATTTTGAAATAAAGAAAAAAGAAAGGAAAAAAAAAGATCAAAGAGAAAGCATGCTCCCTCTCCTCACACCAAAAAAAAAAAAAAAAAACCTTGGATAAGAATTTTACATACAAATAAAAATGAAGGAATGAGTGATTGGGAGTAACTTTGGAATGCCTAAAAGTAAAAGTAAAAGTAAAATAGTAAAACTTCCTTTTCAAGTTGATGTTAAATCAAAAAGGGGATGGGAGATAATACACCTCATGGAGTGGGTAATTCCAAACCTTTCCAAATCTATAAAGTTACCATCATTTTCATTTTTTTTTCCTTTTTGCCCCTTATAACTAAGAAAAATCACTTCAATTATACATCATCATATACTATAATTTCTTATCTTTCTCTATATCAAAAAAGGTAACTAACCTCAATTTTTGTTGTGAATCATACTTTAAAATTATATGGAAACATATTTTCTATCCTTATCCTAAATGCCAAAATTCAAGGTTTAAAGAAAGTGTTGATCTTGTGCCCATTGGATGTGTGTGCGTGTGTGTTTTTTTTTTAACTCATTCAAAAACTTTTTGAAAAATACAGTATGTAGACAAATTTTTAGTATTAGAAAAAAAAAAGGACTTTGGTTTTGAAAAATTGAAAGTGTAATGTTGTTTAATGTCATTTTCAAACAAACCCAATGTTGCGACTTAGTATTGAAGCAGATATTTTACCTTCTTCTATGATGGCATGAGGCAGAACTAAAATAAAAGATTTCATTAGAATTGTTTATTGTTTTTACTGGCCTAATAAATAAAGGTAAAAATGTGTTTGATAACTTTTTTTTTTATTAAAAAAAACATTTCTTGTTTTTCATAATTTTTGTATATGATTTTATTTTTAAATTAAATATGAGATTATATTCAGTGTTTAATATTTATTATGTATTTTTATAAATCAATAATGATAAAATAATGCTTTTATTTATGTTATTAGGAAAAAAAATAAAAAATCTTTATTTCGTTGGTTTTAAAAATATATATAGATCACACCCAAAAAAAAATGGTACAATAAAAAAAATTATAAAAACAAAACCCATGATAGAAACGTATATAGATCACACACAAAAAAATGGTAATGTAATATTATTGGATTTTCGGTCCATTTAAGGAGAGGCAATTCTCCTTCCAACTTTGCCCCAACATTTCAGAACTGCAGAAATTGAGAGACCTTACCCATGTCAGAATCCAATTGTAGTTTCTTGGTTCTTTTCTTTAATATTAAAAAAGAAAAAACATGGCCAAAATTTGAGGGAAGAAAAAAGAAATTTCCATCCTACCAACAACTCAACTCATAAAGTTTAATTGATATACAAACTTTAACAGTTTTTTTTTTTAAAATATTTCAATTCCATAAAAAGAAAAAGTTGCATTACACACCAACCAATTGATGAGTCTATTTTTACTTTTATGTACATTAGATTAAAAACTTAATTCATCTCGTTTGTGCATTAAAAATATTACTAATATATGTATTTACGTAAGAAGTTGGTTGAACAACCCAATCGTTAACTAAAAAGAGAAAGAAAATATAAATAAAGCGGAAGATATTGGATAATCTTAGCTTGGGATATTCAATCATGAAGGTGAGGATTTTGTTTGTTTAATTAGGACCATTAATTAGATTCCTAACTGCAAAAAACAACAATGATTTTGATTGAACTCTCTTCCCTTATAATCAATTTTGAATAATGCAAATGGAAAAAAGAAAAAGAAAGAAGAAAAAATTAAATGCCCTGTGGGACCAGATGGGGATGGCCCACCAGTGGTTGGCTAAAAGACAGAACTTTTTTCTATTGGGAAAGGTGGCTGGCACTTGAGTTGGACACCATGAGGCTTTGTTTGTCATATGGATATCTATAATTACACACCAACAACAAAATGCTTTGTCCACATTATGCCTAAAAATTAAGAAAAAAGTTCTCTTTTTTCCCCCAAGAACTACAAGATCATGTCAAATTTCCACACTCCTTACTTTTTTGGGCTCTATCACTGAAAGCTTGATTAACCATATTAAACCTGGATTAATCAACTAAACAAAAGTTAATACTATCTCGTGTGGAAGCAGCACTCTAACAACCCACTTCCCACCACTCCACTTCCTGTCCCATGACCTTTGGAGAGGGCATCGTAGACGGTTAACATCGAGTTATTGACCGCCTATATATATCTTGGATAAACAGACTTATAGGTACCCATGAATTTCAATTTGAATTACTAACCTGAACGTCCGAGTGTTCATTCTTCTTTTACATGTCTTTTTCTCATTGGATTCTACTATATGTTTGAGTGCAATTTCGTGGTTAAAGAGTTGAGTTTTGTCCATTATTATCAATATAATGATTCAAGAAAAGGAAAAAAGGATGGAGGGCTTAGATGAATCCACTAGAGGGAAAGTTCCTGTTGGCTGATTGGCCCATTTTCCAATCAAAGGATGTTGACCAGTGACCCCCACCAAGATGAGAGGATGCTAATTGATGGAGCCCATGCCCAATAACACACCATGGCAGGAACTTGCCAAGTGCCATTTTGGATGTGAAAGCATGGATGGAGATTGAAGTTTCTAAGTAGTGGGTGCTTGTCTTCTCGTCCATACACATTCCCAAAAAAAAAAAAAATCATACGATTATTTTAATATCTGTAAGCGTTCAAGAAAATTTGATCGTAATAGATAACTAACTACTATTTCTCCCATCTTTTTCATTGGTCTAACGGTTGCTAGACCGATTTATGATAGTTCAGATGAATCGTGCATTGATTCATGAAATATTGACACCAACACTACGATCTTCTAAATTTCTTTTTTTTTTAATTAGAAACAAAAAGAGATGTGAGATTTGTTTGAGGCGTGATATTAATTATTATTAATATAATTCGCTTTTTAAGTTTTGGATGATAATCACTCCTGATTAAAATGAGTCGTCTATCTCTTCTCATTCCAAAATAACTGGTTTGGTCAACTCTTTAATGTTGGTGATGAATGCAATTGCATGCTTTTCTACAGCGTTGATTTTGCTTTCAAAGTCTTGCTTTTTCTTTCCTTATTTATTTATTATTACTTTTTTTTTGTTTGCTTTGATCTCTTTGTGATGGAGGATTGCCTTTTGAATTTACACTTTCTTATGGTGATGTGTTGCACATGACTTGCACATGCATGAATAGTGCCTCAATTTTTCCAAAAGGTTGTTGAGACTTTATTTAATAGCATGTGTCTTCAATAATATCATATTGATGCTAACATTGCATTTTTTTCCCTTTATATTTTCCAATTTTGTGGTTTCAATTAGAACGGGTACGTGTTCGTGTTGTTAAGACATTCAAAATAAGATGATCTATTAGATTATTTATATTGGGAAACCGCAACTTTATGGAATAGAAAAATTGAATCTTAAAAAAAACATCCCTATCAAAACTAAGACAATAAACTAACTACAAGACACATGCAACAAAATAGTGTAGTGACAAATGCAATAGTACAAATAATTAGGATATTGGAATACTATCTACAAATTATTCTCTTTCGCTGTATTATTTGTTTTAGAAGATGTGGCAGCGGTATCACCAAAGTAAAATTTCACTTGCAAACAAGAAAAATTATCCAACATTGACACCAGTTATGCTTCATCAAAGTCATTTCAACGGTCAAGATCAATAACTAATACACAAAAATTTGGATTGATAACGAAAAGTAAGGTTTTAGAGCAAAAGAGCTTACTCTAAAAGAATAATGAATTTCTATTTATAAACAACAGTGTTAGAAGTTGAGTAACACATATATCATCCTTGTGCTAACTTGTAAATTAATTTTGATATGGAAACAAACAACAAATTTATTAGAGGAGAAGTTTGCACAATCTAAATATATATTTATAACTCAAATTTTTGTTTACAACTTTCTTAATTCATGTTATCTTGACTTTGTATTTCAACAAAAATCTCCATTTTTAGAAGTTGTAGATTTTTCTATGAAATAAGAAATAAATAATTTAATAAGATTTATTTTTGGGACAAAAAATTAAAATTTCAAACGGATTGAATGTTCGATCTTTTTTGTTGGTGTTCTTGATGTCTTATTGATATGTCTATTTATTTCGTTTTTCGTACTCTAAGTTGCAATCTACATAATTTTTAAAGAATATACATGTGGTATACAAATGCATGGTACATAATTGGCTGAAAGGAATTATCATGCCATAATTTCATATTTATCCTAAAACAATAGTCAATTCTCAAAAGCAACTCAGTTAGGCACCTAGTTTTTGTTTTTTTTTTTTCTTTTCCCTCTCTTTTTCCTATGGATGTGGGCAGGTCATAATTAGACTTTGTTCAATATTGATCATGCTCTCATTTAATGGTCAGAGATTAGATTGGCAAAAAAAATACCATCTTTTTCATATTGATGAAGAATATGGTGTGGGGATGGAGAAAGGGTCAGTGACCAAAAGAAATATCTGCACATTTGAAAGAAAAAGAAAGTAACTTTAAAAGTCTGAATGGCATTGGCGGTTCATTATTCTAATCCCCTCTGTTTGTTCAGCACTCCCCCAAGGATTTGGCAAGTTTCAGTCCCACTTTTTGATTTTTCTACCTCTGCCAATTTTGTACCAAAGTATATTAACAATGTTTTTGTTCGCTCTTAAAGTTAAAGTAGGTCTCCTCACTCTGCAAACCCACCGCGCCCCTATTTCTCTCCGTTTCTCCGATCATTGGGGGCAACTTTAACTCCGTTTCCCAGCTTTTTTCCTTTTTTTGTTTCTTTTTTTCACTTGAATCCTGAGCCATTCTTTCAATTTCTATCTCTCACTGCAGCTCCTCTAACTTCATTCCTTCCTTCACTAAGCCGAGCATTCTTGCTTGTCTCTCGAGCTCTTCCATTCACGTGAAATTCAGACATTCTTTTGTCGTCTTGTGCACTTCAGTTGTCTGTATCTGGATTCTCCATGATGGGTTTCTCTTTTGCACCCAATTGATTGATTGCTTCAAACCGATGGTTGATTGGGGAAGATAATTTTGTGGCTTTCTTGCTATTTATGCTTCTGGGGGGAGGGGGGAAGCATCTGGGGATTATGCGGACTACTTTGATGGTTATAAATGTGACCTAGATTCTGTTTGTTAATGATTTGAAAACCCTTTTTACGATTTGGGTTTATTGGGTTTAAGAAGTTCACTTGAAAGAAGATGGTGTTTGGCCTGTTTTTTCAGGTGGGTTTGTTTTGAAGGTTCATAGGCTTTGATCTTGCTGTATAATGGAGTCGTGGAACTATGGTTCTCAAGGAAAGGGATTTTTGTCCGATGAGATAAATTCAACCACTAATTCACCTCTGAGGAGTAAATATTCTTTGTTGGGTTGGGAATTCAAGAACCCATGTAACTTTGGGGACAACATGCTTCTCTCAGGTGCTCAGCATGTGGAGAATCAGAGCTTTGGGGAACTGGAATTTCCTCAAATGGTTGGGAAACAATTACCTGATGATTCTGTCAGTGATGTCCTGAATACCAAAATTGGTGGAGGGAGAAACTTGAATCTCGTTTTGCCCACCTCGCATCCACTTCTTGGAGAAGAGGAGTCCACTTCAAAACTCTCAGGCTCCATTGTGGACTCTAACAATCGAGATTCATCTTTTATTGATTTGAAGCTTGGCAGATTTATTGATCAAGGGGATGCCCACAGTTCCAAATACACGAAGAGGGCTGCAATTTCGTCTTCCACTGAGTCATCAACTTCTCAGAAGAAAATGCGATCTCAAGGGGTGAATTTCCAGACTGCGTTTTGCCAAGTTTATGGCTGTAACAAGGATCTCAGCTCCTCTAAAGACTACCACAAGAGGCATAAAGTTTGTGACGTTCATTCTAAGACTGCAAAAGTTATTGTAAATGGCATAGAACAGAGGTTTTGTCAGCAATGTAGCAGGTTGGTTATATTTTCACTCATTTTCTCTGTATTGTTTTTCCAACTGATGAATAGTGCTATCAAAAGCACCACAAAACTATACTTACACAGAACCTCTCCCATGGAATCACCTCAAATCATGATTCTGTTCTTAACAGCCAACAGCCGTTTTGGTCTTTTTGTGAAATCATAAGAGGGGAGTGTGCACTTTTCTTATCTTTAATTCAACTATGAATAGTTGATATTGCTTTTTCCTCATTATGATGGGTCTATCATCAACTAAGCCATATGTTACCCTGATCCGTCACCTTGTTTTATCATTTATGTATTATTATTAAGATCCCTTCGTGATTAAGGACTTGTTTTTACCTCCAGGTTTCATTTGCTTGCGGAATTTGATGATGGTAAACGCAGCTGTCGTAAGCGTCTTGCAGGCCATAATGAACGCCGAAGAAAGCCTCAAGTCAGTTTTCACTCGGGAAGGGCTCAGAGGTTGCTTCAACCATATAATGGTATTACAGCATATGTCATTTCATTTCTCCATATCCTTAAACTCTCCATCTTTCTATCTCACTGTCTCTTTCTAGGACCAATACACAACTTAGTCATATGAACATGGATTTTCTTTTTCTTTTTCTTTTTTGTACTTGTTATTTTTTTTAATCTTGAGAGGGTAGGTTTGATCATTGTGAAGCCCTTCAAAATTCTCCTTTTTTATTTTTTATTTACTGCTTTTACTAATATTAAATCTCAGTAGGTGAAGCTTCCCAATATCATTTCCATCTTTAGAGGACAATTAAACTTCAAGATTATGCCTACTTGGTATTGACGAATTATGAACTTTTTTATTTGTCGGATGTGGACCACTCATTTTATCCCTTCTTGTGAACCTATTTTTTAAAACCCTCTCATGCATTATTCCCCCTTTTTGGTGGGAAGGAGGGAGTGAAGTAAAATTATGATAGTTCTGTTCTAACTGTCGTTATTTGTTTTTTGCTTCATTTGGATCATTCGAGCCAACAACCACATTTAAAAAGTGAAAGTGAAGTGTTACAGCTGTTTAATTGAACTTTGTTTAAGTCTGGTTTGGAAGATGAATTTTTTGTATATGAGGTTTTACTAACATTTGCTTTTATGTTCACATGGGTGTGAACCGAACCGAATCACATCTGATACCACACCTAGAAAATTTTTAATCAAGCTTTTTTTTTTTAATTCTTGGATACATGGGTACTCATCTCATGGCATATTTGCAGTAGTCAAATACCATATGATTACTAATTTCCAGACGCTTAAGGTTGGTGGATAAAAGAATTAATACATGTCCTATTACTGATGAATTTAACAAGCTCAGAGTTCTAGCTTAAAATGGAATTTGGAACAGAAATAAAACTTTATCCTATATCAATTTAATACCTTATTGGGCTGACAAGATTGAACTCGGAAAAAGATGGGCAACTCTTCAAGATTCTTTATCTTACGAATCATGCATCCATTTGGTGAATGCTAGAGTAATGAGTCATTCAAGTGCTCAATCCTTTCTTTTAACTACTTGGGTGATGATGATAATCATCCTTTGAGTTGTTTCTTGGTTTCTAAAATTTCCTGCCTTTTGTTTGTCCATTCCCTCCATTCATACCCCAGTTGGTATTAGAGTTCTTCTTGAATAAGCTTTATATTGCCATATAGTTTTTCATCAATTTGAAATCAATCCCAAACATGATTTCAATGCAAACGTTGAAAGCTGACAAACTAACCATTTTGCTTCTCTTCAGGATTCTTGGCTGCAGCTTGCATTTCATTTGGGTTAAGCCTCAAAAAGTTGACTAAGTCATCCACATATCTGCTATGACTTATCTTTTTAGGTTTTCCCTGAGAAAAAAAAATGAGAACTGCACAGCTTTAATTTATTTCCCAACCAAAAGTTTTAGAGAGATTCAAAGTCAAAGATTCCTGACAGCCTTCCATCAGGAACATGTGCTTCTTAATTGCCTTGCTGTTTTAATGCTTTCAACATCTAGTTGACGTGTTTCATCTATTTGTTTTGATATTCTAGGTGTACCTTTGAATCTGATTATGTTGTTTACAGTATCTTTGAAAATCTTTATCGATTCACTATATTTGTTAACCACAATATCTAGGCTTTATCTAAATACATATATTAGTTTCTCTCAGTGACCACTCGCTACTTTTAGTCTCATCTTCTTGAAAGCACTAAGCATATTGAATTCTTTTATGTTTCAGTACAGTGAATCCTATGGCCTTGTCTTTGGCCCATGCTGTTATCTAGTCACGTAACATTGTTAATATTCACCGCATCATTGAAAATTTCAGGTATTGGAGACAGCAGATTTCAGGATAAAACATTTACTGCAACCTCATTTATCTGCAAAGATATACTGTCTAGTGGTCTTTATTATCCAGAGAAGTTTGGAACAAATGATTGGAGTAAGCGTGTAAAAGTTGAGGGCAAGAATGATTATAATTCTATGTCTGCAACTTCACTGAACAACAGGCATCTGAATATGAAATCTCCCTTACTTCCCTATGATTTTGAAGTACAGATTCCTCCTTTTCAAGATAATGGAACTAGTACAGCACCTACAGGAAACATGTCAAGCGAAACAACTTGCCAATATTCGCAAAATGTGGGAGGCCCCCATATCGACACACATCCTTTGTTCCACCACACTACCTTAGCAAGCGAAGACTTTGGAGTTTATGATGCAGCATCAACCATCCAAGGACTTTCTGGAATTCCGGACTCTGGTTGTGCTCTCTCTCTTCTGTCATCTCAATCACAAAGTGCATCGAGCCATCCATCCATCGTTCACATGCCTCGTGCTTTCATTATGTCCGAGAGTCAATCGAATTACAGCATGAGTGAACTCTCCGAAAAGCTCATGGGAGTGAGCTCACAGGCTTCTTCAACTGGGATTTCGAGTAAGTTCGCCTCGGGGATGAGTGAAGCTCAAGTGGGTCCTATACTGACGTGTGAAAGTAGCGATCGAACTGTCACCTTTCAGATCCCTGATGGGGTTCTCCATAGATCAGATTTACCCAAGGCTAATCTTTCCTATGAACGCACTCCAACTATTGACTTGCTACAACTTTCTTCACAGCTCCAGCGAGTGGAACATCAAAGGCATTCCATGCAGGTAAATAAAGAAGAAAGTTATACTTTTTTCATTTAGTTAAGTATTCTGCCAAAACTTGCTCTCTGTGGAATAGAATAGATTTTCATTTTCTATATCACCTGAAGACAAAGCTGAGCACTTAAAAGAGAAGATAGGAACTTCTTGACCATCTTCACTATCAACCTTTTTAGTTCCTTTTTCTGGCTTAAATAGGGACATAGGATCTCTAAGGCCCCAATCTTTGTCTTTTCTTTTTCTTGTTGAAATGCGATAGTTGCTTTTTGATAATACTCGTTCGGTTTTGGGTTCTCCTTTGTCGGTTCAAGCATTGACAAGTACAATGGCAGTCACAAGGTATCATCAGGAAAGTATACTGGCATTTACTACCTTGTTCTTTGTGCTGTCAAGACCAGTGAGATCAATAAAGTAGGAGTCCAAATTAAAAGTAATCTAATGAGTAGACTTCCCTTTTTAGCTAGACAAGAACAGAAGTTTCATCACAATAGTGCTGGGGGGAGAATACCCCAACAAATCTACTAAGATCACCATTGCTAATTCTATGTTGTCATGTTTGCTTTTGCCTATTATGTTATGACAGTGTTTCTTTATGACCAACTCAGGTTCATGGAGACTTTGTAAGTGATCAAATGTTCTGTAGAAGTGTAGATTCTGTCTTTAGGTTCAGTATCATAATTCATAACAAGAATCGGGTCAGACCGGCCCGCCAGAGTGAGCTGTCATTAAAGTTATTAAGTTACCTCTATGTTGGTCTAAACTTGAGATCAAATTTCATACATATTGCATCTTATCTATAATGAGTCGTGAGATGACGTACTTCTATTATATGCTTTCCTAGAAGGAACTTCTGATAGTCCTTTCATTTCACTCATCTAATGACTAAAAGAACGAGTGAAAGACCTACCACCCTTCTCTTTACAAACATGAATTAGGCTCTTGTTCATGGCTGGGCAAGATTTCCTGTTAGATTTCATATCGAGTTAGATTGTTTATAGTTTTGACTGAAACCGAACGTGTCTTCTGAAACAGGACTCTGCATAGGAGACGACGACGTGAGGGTCTAGCAAGGAGGTGAACCCATCACACCCAAGTCAATGGTACATTTTGTTAGTCAAGGAGAGAATAAATTGTATAATCTTCCTATCTCGTACCTCTAACCTTGTCTTCTGTTGCTGTTGCCATAATATCGATGCTTTTATTTTGTGACTAACTAGTCGAATCCCGAAAATTTTCGTTGTAAAATTAGTTCACACAGTTATTGTAGTTCTCAGGGATCTGCCCTTTGATTAATATGCAGACATTTGTGCTATTTAAGATTCTCATTGCATATGCCTACAGTATATATATATTTTTAATCTTAAAACTAGTTTCATCCAGTCTATTTGGGAAGAGCAATCAAATTTCAAGGTATGGCTAAAGATTTTTAGGGAGGACTTGGATTTTTCTCTGTTTTGAAGAAATTTTTTGCGGGGTTTGCTTCTTGAGTTGTCTCCTCCACCCTGTACGAAATGCAACTGCAGGAATCAAAGTCGAAAAGGATAGGAGCATGCGCGGTTCAATTTTTGAATTTTTTCGATTTCATGCCCACCAAGAATATGGCCAGATTTATTTGGTAATATTCTTGCTTCTTCTTATTTTCTAACAAAAATAAATAAATAAATAAAAATAAAAGATAGAACTTTGATAACTAATTTTTTCTTTTTTATTAAAAAATAAATAGAAACATGTACTAAAAAATGTAGAAACGTTTCTTGGTATTTGAAAGTTTAAATTAAAAAAAGAAAAATTTTATATAAAAATTAATTTTTAAATTGAATATTTAATTTTTTCTTTTAAAAAGTTTATCTGCATTTTATAAGTCAAGAATTATAAATAATATTTTTATTTATATTTTGAAAAAAAGATGAAAATAGAACAAGGAAAAAAAAATCCAATAATCGAAACAAGACAAGCCCATTTAAAAAATTCCAATAATCTTCAGAACACTAACAGCTGGATGTTAATAATTTCAGTTCGAATTTGAAAAAGGGAATCTCAATTAATCATGACATCCACCCCAATTTTAAATTCATCATTTCCACCAAACCGAGTTCATAAAATGAAATGAAGGCCTGGTATTGGTGGGGTAGATTATACATGCACTTTTTTTTACCATTTCAAAATCCAAAGATGAAAATTCCAATTCCAATCAAAGGAAAACCCAACAAAATAAACCAAATTTCTTCAACAAAATTAAATAATCATTTGAATCTCCCAGCAACAATCCCAGTTTGAAATATAGCTAATGCTCATCAAATTAAAAGATATAAATATGAAATCATTTTCTTTTACTGTGGCTAGGCTCATACTGACAACTGAATTTTACTACATTCTCTACCATACTTCTACACCAATACTCTCAGTTTTGAAACAAATGCATGCTAAGCCTGGTAACGATGGTGAAACCTGCCGAGATGTATCGATAACTCGAATTGGGGAGCTACTCCGTCCTAGGCACCATTTGGCAGATTGGCAGCCTTACTGTTACCGCCTGATGGGTTCAGCTCGTCCCATGCTTCAATCCAAGTGACCATGGCATCGGCAAGCTTGCCGAAGTATTCATCGACACCATTGAGTTTTGCTTTAACTTGCTTGGAGAGTTCAATGTAGCATTCCTGCACGGTGGTGCATTCCTTTGGGAGCTTAACAGCTTGGAAAAATGGAATCAGTTCTTCTTGCCAATAGATTCCCTTGTATTCCTTCTTCAGGTTCACAAATGGGTTGCTTGCTTTGCTGTGCCAAATGTAGGGCAATCCCGTCTTCACTCCAAACCCTAGATGGTCGCATATAACCTAGTAATCCAACGGCCGAAATAAGTATGATCAGCTTCGATTGGGGTATTGCAAGACATGGGAAACAAGAATGGAAATGATCGAAATAAGCATCTGGTTAAAGGATGACAATGTACCTTCATGCACCAGCCAGCCCACATATCGTCGTAGCGTCCAATGGGTTGACCATCACCCATGAGACCGAAATACATCGCTGGCCCGATCAGCTCGCGGTCAAATGCCAGATTCATACCACACATGGGGAAGAGGGTTGGCTTTGGAATTGTCAAGACTGCATCTACATACCTATGGCACAGCTAACCAATCAACTTATGATAATTGGGTAAGTAAATGCTGAACTCTAGTGTGATGCAAGAAATTTATACCTTGTATTTCTCTCAAGAGGCTTAACAAGCTGGGTGGGTGCATCATAATCCGGGATGTTGAGCCACAGGCCATGGGACACTGCGGTCGGGACACCCTCACGGAGACTAAACGGATATCCACGGACGAAGTCTGCCCCCTCGCGATAGGGGTCGTACAAGGTGTTGAAGAAGTGCGGTGTAGCCGGGGAAAGAAGGTTCTTAATGTGCTGCTCAAGTGCATTGATGTTCTTGCCGGATGGATCTTTTGCAACCTGCAGACCAAAACCAAGAATAAACCTCAGATCCATTGGGAATGATCCAGGAAATAGAAGAACTGTTTAAAACCCGACACCATTTATATGAAACAGACTTTCTTTTCAACATTAACACCCCGTATAGAAGAACTAACAAATCTACACATGGATCCACAAATCCAGACCTTGTAGATCATAGATCAGATAGAACTGACAGAATTCCAGCTCTAGCAATCCGAGACCACTTGCTTGCCTACTATGTAGCAGATCCATATGTTTAGTCAACTACACTCGAAAATTCTAAATTGATTTATGATGTCGGGAGAGTTCCTGGATAGATCTCCGACGGACGAGTTTCTCAAAGTATTTAAATCTTCAAAAGACACTGCTAATATCATGCATGTCGCAGTTGTAACTAAGCAGAGAGTTCACAAATCCAAGAATCTAAAACTTAACCAACACACCCTAAGCAGGGCAAGGCAAAACCAACATTTCCGAGACTAACAATTACTACACAGAGAACATTTAAAAAACCCCCCAAATCAGATAAGATCCAAAAGCCCGAGCAGGGTAAAAGAGAGAACAGAAAGAACAAAACGAAAAGATCCGAAATCAAGAGGGGAAGAGACTCACAAAGCAGTCATCATCAATGGTGTAGATATACTTCTTCTTGGAGACCATGTAGCCGAAGCAGCGGCAGGCAGAATCCTTGAAGGAAATGCAAGAAGCTTTAGGACCCAGAATCCGATTGATGTCATTCCGGTTGTAGAGCTCGTAATCGAACCCCTCTGGGACCTTAATGACCTTCGAAGGGTCACCGTCCTGAACAATGATTAGATGGTAAGGCTGGAAAAATGGCCTCCACATCTCCAGAAAATCGAGGTTTCGGATGGTGGGTATGACGATATCGAGCTCATCCTTCAGCAGAGGCGTCGGAGAAACTCTGGGATCAGCCATTTGGGTCGGTTTTAAGAGAAATGAACAGGGGTATTTGAAAATTTGAGCTTGAAATGAAATGGGGTTGCGGGGAAGGGGTTTATATTTGAAGGGAAATCGGTGGGTCGTCACAAGAGAAGAGAGGGAGAGGGCGCGCGTGGAAGAAGAGGTGTTTTGAACAGTTCAGGTTCACACTGAATGACACAGTAGAGTCCAATTTATTGACTATTCAGTTTTCAATTTTGAAGTAAACGCATCAACTCTGCTATACGTTTTTTATACGTTTTCAAACTTTAGATTACATGCTTCATCTCATCTCTACGCTCATAATTCACATTCTAGCTGCATGTTTCTTTTCCAATTTAGTTCATTTGGTCCGGATTTTTCTTTAGAATATTACATCAAGCATGAAACTTGATGTTCTAATGTAGAAGTTTGTTAATGTATAGTCTTACTGTTCTATTTTACTCTTGTACTACTAATCATAGTACTAATGTTATTGGTGCCACTCATAGTACATATAAATTATGTAATGCAACTAGTTTCTAGACATCTTATAGTAGTCACTACTAAAAACTATGAGTAATTGGTACATTATGAATTGAAATTTTAAGATTAATGTGGTCTATTGGTAGCTTGTGACCTGTAGCATTTCATCCCTTATATATATGACGATAAAAATTAATAAAGGTATATACTTTACTAAATTCTACTAAACGTGGGACTCAAACTAACTTTAGTATTGGAGTGTGCTTGGCAGGTATCGTACTAGTATATATCTAGCATTTTTGTTTTTCAGTAAGTTGCAATCATGCTCTCCTAGTTGTTGTTATTTCACATACTTTCAACCATTTCATTATGCATATGCGATCAACCTAGCTAATTCTTCATCTAAAATTAGACACCAAAACAAGTTAATATCTTCTTTTCTCTCTCTAGAAATAATAAATTGACCGGTCCTACATAGACATGTCCTTTTATCAATGCTGAGTGTAAGAATTTGACTTCTAGAAAATTCACAAAATACTCTACTCTATGATGATTAGGTAAGTTTTTGTTCTATCCTTTCACTTTGTTGTTCAGCACACGAACAGAGTAAGGAAAATGCCCCTATTTAGTTTGTTTTATATTAAAAGCTCAAGTAAAAAAATTAAGATTTTAAAAATGTTCTCTCTAATTTGCTCCCATAAATTCTAATAATTTTTTGCTCAAGTAAAATATTTTACTATAAATCAAAAGGAGGAAGAAAATAATATAAAAGAAAATCTAGCCAATCCTTACATGTCCATGTGGGACGAAAATTAATAATTAACATTGAAATAATATATTTATTACACACATGCTATAAGAAAAAACTAGTTGTGTCGGTACCTTTAAAAAAAAAAAAACCTAGTCGTGTCGATCACATGGAAACAAACTGGACAAGTGCATCAACGGACCATATAATATGATAAAAATTTTAAAACCCAAGTATTTTAATTTGAAGTTTGGAAAATTAATCTGAGAGATTATTGTTGATGAAACATTATATTATATTATCTTTTGATAACATTGGTGTAACAAAGAGGTAATTTTGAGTGGAAATCATAGGTGGATTTAGGGTTCAAAGTGGACACGTGGCAGAAACCCAAAGGACAGCGTGGACATCGGCATTAAATGGGGGTAATGAGGTGACGTGTCAGGACAAATTCTGGTTAGGTGGTGGCCGACCGTCCCAATTTGACTCCTTCAAAGCCGCCGGTGGCGAATCCATGTGGCTCTCTGCCGTACGATATGAAAAAAATCTGTGGACAGGAATAATAAAAGCTAGTCATCTTGTTCATCGCGGCCGTACACGTGGCGCACCGACGACGTGAGCATCTGACACTTCTGTCATGAAAAAATTCCACGACGCTTCCACTACTATGCCTTGAGCTGGAAAATTCTCGGTACCAGTATCATTTGAAGAATCTGATGAATGATGAGGGATTCATCCATGTTAAAAGATATACTTACGAATATAAAATTGTAGCGTGGATATAAAAAAAATAGTGTTTTTACCTAATTTGATCGACTAGTGAGGAAGATTTTAAAGAGATGAAAAATACACTGACGTTTCAAATTAATATGATTCTAATCTATAATTTCAATACCAAGAATTAAATTATAAATATGATTGACTATTTATAGACATTTGCAGGTGGATCCCATGACTAACATAGTTTCTAGAATTAGTTAGACGGTTACAGACGATGTGTGTAAGATAGTTTGTCATAAGCCCTAGCATTGACTATTAGTAGAGCTCCAATTTATATATAAGGATAGCTCTAGTTGAGTTCCCCAAGTCGACTACGTCAGTTTAACTTCCGAACCAAGAATGGTAGGTCCATAATATGATCTTGTATAATGTGTCATTTGGTAGGTCGTATTTTACCGTTCAACAAATAGATACTCCTGTAGTACTAGAAAAATTTCTACCGAATGGTTTCACTTTTATGCTTTTAACTTGACTAATGGTTAAATGTTAAAAGTATGGTCCTCAGTTTTGGAAAAATGTTGGCCAATAAGAACTTTTGCAATAAGTTGTTTTATTATTGATGAACATTTTGCCCAAACGAAAGGTAAAAAAGTAGTTTTCATGACTCAGTAGCAAGATAATAGAAGTTAGAAGATTGGCATATAAATATGGCTAGAAAATTTTAGAATATGGAAAATCTTTTTCTAGTCACTAATATAGAAGTTGATGAAAATGGGCCGAACTAAAATAAAAATTTAAACTTTACACTGAATTAGAAATATAATAAAGTTTGAGAGGGCTAGATTTTGTACCTCTGCCTGTCTACCATTTCCTTTTCAAAGTATTGAATTGGCGAATATTAATTAGGTATAATAGTACTAAAAAAATTAGGTATAAGACAATCATAATTAAGTTTGAGACCTCGTTTTAAGGTAATTAAACAACGGTTGTATTCAAATTGAGAATGTGAAAGTTCGAGTTTTGAACTTCGAGAGAAAGAATATGTAGCAATTAACATTGAATTATGTTCATGTTAGACTATTGAAATTTTATTTAGTTATCGACTTACCGAGACTAAAATAATCCTCTTGTTCCAGATGAGATGTAAGTATTCAAATATGGATTCAAAATTTAAACCAAAGAAATAGTAAAGAAGAAAAAGGTGATAGACTCGTGAGGCTTTTTTGGAAAAAAGAAAAAAGAAATATAAAAAAACGTCAAGTCATGTAGGGTGGAGAAAAAAGTTAGGCAAAGGCAACCCCATTCATAAATCATAATTAAACGTCTCATTCTTCACGAATCAATGTGCCCAAAAAAGGGCAAAAAAAAAAAAAGTGTAACGTTGGCCCACACCGTCATTTCCTTGGATATACTGTATACATGTCCATGCCTTCACCCTCCCGTAAAACTACATTATTGAAAGATTATTTTAATTAATTATGGTTTATTTTGATTTCTATATTTTTAAAGTAATTGTTTTGATTCTTTAATTCTATTTTTTTCCATCACAATTTCAACACGATATTATATTCAATATATTTCTTGATATGTAACCATGATTTTATTTAAAATATTTTTTTATGATGGATCAAAATAATCACTTTTTAAAAATATACCGATTAAAATGAACTAAAGTTGAAATTACATAAACCAAAATGAATATTTAAAAAAAAAGAACAAAAACCAGAAGTAAAAAGACCAAAATAGTATTTTTAACCATTAAAAAAAAGATATAGTTTACTATTCCACTTGTTCAAATATATATAGTATTATAGAAGTTTTTTTTTTATTTTTTCTTTTTCAGTTTAGTGTACTACAATTCAAACCAAATACGTAAATAGAGTATTGCAGAAGTTAAACATTGAAGAAACAACAATTTTTTTTAAAATAGTAAATGGCACAAAAAATATGAAATAAGTTGTGCAGTTAGTTTCGTAGGTACGATTTGTTTGTATTGGTCTATTTAATATTTTGATGGTATTCGTAAGAAAAATCTAGGCAAGTTTTTTGTTCAATATGTCAATAATTACTCTAATTATTTCGGTCAATATTTTAGCTAAATCATCAATTACATATCTTACTTTAAGGTTGGAAATGGATTGATTCTTATTATGAAGCCAACCAATAGTTTATGACAAAAAGAAATCTACAATGATTAATATATTCTAAAAATAGTTGTTATATTTGAAAAGGAAAAATTTGGGAAAAAAAGGTGGCTACCAAAATATTTTTGGTAGGTCCAAAGAGCTATCACTTTCTGGTTTGAATTGCAATGTGTGATGTTTTCATCTCCAGGAAGTCTATGGAAATGGGTGGATGGGATCAAAGCTGAAGATCTCCAACTCTCTTATGAACTAAGATCCACCCTTTTAGTCATCATCTCAGAAAAAATCCAAACTTTCGAGAAACTTTTAATAGATATGTGACTCACTTGAGAAGTTTGAATGAAATTTTATGATTTCTAGTCTAGGAATGTATCAAATATAAACTTAGGCTTCAGATCGTATTCCTCACACAAGTCATAACTAGGCTAATACAGTAAACCTCATTGTGCCAACTCTAACATCTCTGGAGAACTAGATATTTTCTAATCTAAGAACCTTGTAAGTTCATAAGGTGGAGTTGAACTAAATTAGAACATATCTGGCTTTTGAGCATCATATGGTTGGCTAATGGCATAATGTGAATTTATGATATGTTGTTCCAAATGGAGCTAATAGAATGCTCTTCCATCACCTTCGTACGTAAGCAATTTGCCAATTTCTACAGAGTTATTGACATTTGGCAATGGTTTGAATTGGTTCAAACATTAAATATCCATACAAATGTATTCAATTGAAGGTGAAGTGGGACTTGTTCAAATTGTTTTTGTTTTGTAACCAAAGTCTTTTATCAACATACTACTTGGAACTTGATATACCTTCCTTTTCCTAGCTTTGCTGAAGCAAATGTTAATTTAAAGTGAAACAAATGGTGAGCTCTGGTTGACTTCTCTTCCTTTTCTGTCTGTGTTCCTCTCTTTTTAGTTTAGTACTCTGTGGTTAAGTTTTCTGAGAGCGGTGATGTAGTCTCGATGAGTAATCGACATCTTAGTGATGTTTGCAATAGAGTTGAAGAGTTCAAACTGCCTGATCAGCAACAGAACATATGTAAATGGCCCAAAATGCAGTATATAAGGCTTGTTCTGAACCTTTGGGTCATACAATTCCACCCCTCATTTGTTTGTAAATAAAGTCTCTTCCAAATTTGGGAAATGGTTTCAGATAAACACACAAGCCTAACTTTATCAGCCACTTTCTTTATATCTTTGATTTCTCTGGCAGGTAAGCTACAGTCTAATGAACTCTATCACTAAGATGTAATAATACTAACAGACTTCCTTTGCTCCAATTTCTTTCATGCTGATCTTTTTCTTTGTTTTTCTAGTGGCTTACGACTCGCTGGACCCGAATGGAAACATTGAAATCAAATGGGATGTCATGTATTGGACTGCAGATGGTTACGGGGTAAGTCTCTTCTTTAATAGGCAGCTGCAACTATATTCTACTATAGCAGCTATCTCCAACTTAATCGAATCGGGATTGGAACATGTTCTTCTGTTAGGTACCCGAATACAAGAACCTAACAAGAACACTATAATGCAATACCAAAGAATAATTACATGTACCGATAGCCTTTCGAGAGGGCTATCTCTCTCCCAAAGAACTCTCCCAAGTTCCTTACCAAAATACAATTCTCCAAGATATCCTTCTCCTCTCCCTCCTACTCCTATTCATAACAAACTCACCCTAATCTAATTACCATAATACCCCTTCACTAACAACTAATAATATTCTCCTATACCCCTAATAGGACTCTCACATCTTCATCTTGAATCGTAACAATACTAAACTTGGAATAAAAATTATAAAATACAGATTCAAACAAGAGCTCAAAGTGAACACAATTCTTTTTTTTTTTTTTTTTAATGAAATATGGTTGGGTTGATGAGTAATGTGCTACAACAAATAACATCATACTTCCAGGCAACGGTGACGATAACCAACTATCAGATGTATCGACATATCATGAGCCCAGGATGGACTTTGGGATGGGTATGGGCAAAGAAAGAGGTCATCTGGTCCATACAAGGAGCTGAAGCTACTGATCAAGGAGATTGTTCCACATTTGGAGAAACTATACCACACAGTTGCAAAAGAGATCCAACAGTAGTTGACTTGCTTCCAGGTGTTCCTTACAACAAACAGGTCGCTATGTGCTGCAAAGGTGGTGTTTTGGCATCTTGGGGACAAGATCCTTCATCTGCTGTGTCTTCCTTTCAGTTGACTGTTGGTCACTCTGGTAGTTCAAATACAACAGTGAAACTTCCCAAGAATTTCACCCTGTATGGTCCAGGGCTAGGTTACACATGTGGCCAGGCAAAGATTGCTCCGAAGTCAGCTTTCTACTCATCTGATGGTCGTCGAAAAACTTATGCATTGAGTAAATATCATAACTGCACCAAACTATAAAAAAAATATCCATGTTTTATGTGCACTTACTGCTAGTGAACTCCAAAGGTAGGGAGAATTCATGAGAATTTTGAAAGGGATGAGAGATCTACCACAAGTTATTTTTCCACATTATCACATTTCAATAGCCTCCCATCATACAACTCCCTTTTGTTTCTTTTTTTTTTTTTTTTTGCAGTGACTTGGAATGTGATATGCACTTACTCGCAGTTCCTTGCTTCTGAAACGCCAACCTGCTGTGTCTCCATGTCATCCTTCTATAACTCCAAAATCACTCCTTGTAAAGCATGTGCTTGTGGCTGCCAACGCAAGATGGAATGTATCTTGTAAGAATGCACACCTTTTTAATCCCTCTTCAAATTGTCCGTTAATAGCTATTCAGCAATCATTT